>NC_092764.1:6029883-6037383 GCF_047496795.1 Chiloscyllium punctatum | reverse complement strand
GGGTGTGTGTGGTGTGTGTGTGTGAGAGAGAGAGGGTGTGTGTGGTGTATGTGTGTGAGAGAGAGAGGGTGTGTGTGTATGTGTGTGAGAGAGAGAGAGAGGGTGTGTGTGTATGTGTGTGAGAGAGAGAGGGTGTGTGTGGTGTGCGTGTGTGAGAGAGAGAGAGGGTGTGTGTGGGTGAGAGAGAGAGGGTGTGTGTGGTGTGTGTGTGTGAGAGAGAGAGGGTGTGTGTGGGTGAGAGAGAGAGGGTGTTTGTGGTGTGTGTGTGTGAGAGAGAGAGGGTGTGTGTGGTGTATGTGTGTGAGAGAGAGAGGGTGTGTGTGGTGTATGTGTGAGAGAGAGAGAGGGTGTGTGTGTATGTGTGTGAGAGAGGGTGTGTGTGGTATGTGTGTGTGAGAGAGAGTGGGTGTGTGTGGTGTGTGTGTGTGAGAGAGAGGGTGTGTGTGTATGTGTGTGAGAGAGGGTGTGTGTGGTATGTGTGTGTGAGAGAGAGTGGGTGTGTGTGGTGTGTGTGTGTGAGAGAGAGAGAGGCTGTGGTGTGTGTGTGTGAGAGAGAGAGGGTGTGTGTGGTGTGTGTGTGTGAGAGAGAGAGGGTGTGTGTGGTGTATGTGTGTGAGAGAGAGAGGGTGTGTGTGGTGTATGTGTGTGAGAGAGAGGGTGTGTGTGTATGTGTGTGTGAGAGAGAGAGGGTGTGTGTGTATGTGTGTGAGAGAGAGAGGGTGTGTGTGTATGTGTGTGAGAGAGGGTGTGTGTGGTGTATGTGTGTGAGAGAGAGAGTATGTGTGTGAGAGGGAGAGGGTGTGTGTGGTGTATGTGTGTGAGAGAGAGAGGGTGTGTGTGTATGTGTGTGTGAGAGAGAGAGGGTGTGTGTGTATGTGTGTGAGAGAGAGAGGGTGTGTGTGTATGTGTGTGAGAGAGGGTGCGTGTGGTATGTGTGTGTGAGAGAGAGAGGGTGTGTGTGGTGTGTGTGTGTGAGAGAGAGAGAGGCTGTGGTGTGTGTGTGAGAGAGAGAGGGTGTGTGTGTGAGAGAGAGAGGGTGTGTGTGGTGTGTGTGTGAGAGAGAGAGGGTGTGTGTGGTGTGTGTGTGTGAGAGAGAGAGGGTGTGTGTGTATGTGTGTGAGAGAGAGAGAGAGGGTGTGTGTGGTGTGTGTGTGAGAGAGAGAGGGTGTGTGTGGTGTGTGTGTGTGAGAGAGAGGGTGTGTGGGGTGAGTGTGTGTGAGAGAGAGAGGGTGTGTGGGGTGAGTGTGTGAGAGAGAGAGGGTGAGTGTGGTGTGTGTGTGTGTGAGAGAGAGGGTGTGTGTGGTGTGTGTGTGTGTGAGAGAGAGAGGGTGTGTGTGGTGTATGTGTGTGAGAGAGAGAGGGTGTGTGTGGTGTATGTGTGTGAGAGAGAGAGGTTGTGTGTGTGGTGTATGTGTGTGAGAGAGAGAGGGTGTGTGTGTATGTGTGTGAGAGAGAGAGGGTGTGTGTGTATGTGTGTGAGAGAGGGTGTGTGTGGGGTGTGTGTGAGAGAGAGGGTGTGTGTGGTGTGTGTGTGAGAGAGAGAGGGTGTGTGTGGTGTGTGTGTGTGAGAGAGAGAGGGTGTGTGTGGTGTGTGTGTGTGAGAGAGAGAGGGTGTGTGTGGTGTGTGTGTGTGAGAGAGAGAGAGGCTGTGATGTATGTGTGTGAGAGAGAGAGGGTGTGTGTGGTATGTGTGTGAGAGAGGGTGTGTGGGGTGTGTGTGAGAGAGAGGGTGTGTGTGGTGTGTGTGTGTGAGAGAGAGAGGGTGTGTGTGGTGTGTGTGTGTGAGAGAAAGAGAGGCTGTGGTGTGTGTGTGTGAGAGAGGGAGGGTGTGTGTGGTGTGTGTGTGAGAGAAAGAGAGGCTGTGGTGTATGTGTGTGAGAGAGAGAGGGTGTGTGTGTATGTGTGTGAGAGAGGGTGTGTGTGGTATGTGTGTGAGAGAGGGTGTGTGTGGGGTGTGTGTGAGAGAGAGGGTGTGTGTGGTGTGTGTGTGAGAGAGAGAGAGGCTGTGGTGTGTGTGTGAGAGAGAGAGAGGGTGTGTGTGGTGTGTGTGAGAGAGAGAGAGGGTGTGTGTGGTGTGTGTGTGTGAGAGAGAGAGAGGCTGTGGTGTGTGTGTGTGAGAGAGAGAGGGTGTGTGTGGTGTGTGAGAGAGAGAGGGTGTGTGTGGTGTGTGTGAGAGAGAGAGGGTGAGTGTGGTGTGTGTGAGAGAGAGAGGGTGAGTGTGTGTGAGAGAGAGAGGGTGAGTGTGTGTGAGAGAGAGAGGGTGAGTGTGTGTGAGAGAGAGAGGGTGTGTGCGTGTGTGAGAGAGGGTGTGCGTGTGTGAGAGAGAGAGGGTGTGTGTGGTGTGTGAGAGAGAGAGAGGGTGTGTGTGGTGTGTGTGTGAGAGAGAGAGGGTGTGTGTGGTGTGTGAGAGAGAGAGGGTGTGTGTGGTGTGTGTGTGTGTGAGAGAGAGGGTGTGTGTGGTGTGTGTGTGTGAGAGAGAGAGGGTGTGTGTGGTGTGTGTGTGAGAGAGAGAGGGTGTGTGTGGTGTGTGTGTGTGTGAGAGAGAGAGGGTGTGTGTGGTGTATGTGTGTGAGAGAGAGAGGGTGTGTGTGGTGTATGTGTGTGAGAGAGAGAGGTTGTGTGTGTGGTGTACGTGTGTGAGAGAGAGAGGGTGTGTGTGTATGTGTGTGAGAGAGAGAGAGAGGGTGTGTGTGTATGTGTGTGTGAGAGAGAGAGAGGGTGTGTGTGTATGTGTGTGAGAGAGAGAGGGTGTGTGTGTATGTGTGTGAGAGAGGGTGTGTGTGAGAGAGAGGGTGTGTGTGGTGTGCGTGTGTGAGAGAGAGAGGGTGTGTGTGGTGTGTGTGTGAGAGAGAGAGAGGCTGTGGTGTGTGTGTGAGAGAGAGAGAGGGTGTGTGTGGTGTGTGTGTGTGAGAGAGGGTGTGTGTGGTGTGTGTGTGAGAGAGAGAGAGGCTGTGGTGTGTGTGTGAGAGAGAGAGGGTGTGTGTGGTGTGTGAGAGAGAGGGTGTGTGTGGTGTGTGTGAGAGAGAGAGGGTGTGTGTGGTGTGTGTGTGAGAGAGAGAGGGTGAGTGTGTGAGAGAGAGAGGGTGAGTGTGTGTGAGAGAGAGAGGGTGTGTGTGTGTGTGAGAGAGAGAGAGAGAGGGTGTGTGCGTGTGTGAGAGAGGGTGTGCGTGTGTGAGAGAGAGAGGGTGTGTGTGGTGTGTGAGAGAGAGAGGGTGTGTGTGGTGTGTGTGTGAGAGAGAGAGGGTGAGTGTGTGAGAGAGAGAGGGTGAGTGTGTGAGAGAGAGAGGGTGAGTGTGTGTGAGAGAGAGAGGGTGTGTGTGTGTGTGTGAGAGAGAGAGAGGGTGTGTGCGTGTGTGAGAGAGGGTGTGCGTGTGTGAGAGAGAGAGGGTGTGTGTGGTGTGTGAGAGAGAGTGGGTGTGTGTGGTGTGTGTGTGAGAGAGAGAGGGTGAGTGTGTGAGAGAGAGAGGGTGAGTGTGTGAGAGAGAGAGGGTGAGTGTGTGTGAGAGAGAGAGGGTGTGTGTGTGTGTGTGAGAGAGAGAGAGAGGGTGTGTGCATGTGTGAGAGAGGGTGTGCGTGTGTGAGAGAGAGAGGGTGTGTGTGGTGTGTCAGAGAGAGAGGGTGTGTGTGGTGTGTGTGAGAGAGAGAGGGTGTGTGTGGTGTGTGAGAGAGAGAGAGGGTGTGTGTGGTGTGTGTGTGAGAGAGAGAAGGTGTGTGCGTGTGTGAGAGAGAGAGGGTGTGTGTGGTGTATGTGTGTGAGAGAGAGAGGGTGTGTGTGTATGTGTGTGAGAGAGAGAGAGGGTGTGTGTGTATGTGTGTGAGAGAGGGTGTGTGTGGTATGTGTGTGTGAGAGAGAGTGGGTGTGTGTGGTGTGTGTGTGAGAGAGAGAGAGGCTGTGGTGTGTGTGCGTGAGAGAGAGGCTGTGGTGTGTGTGTGTGAGAGAGAGAGGGTGTGTGTGGTGTGTGTGTGTGAGAGAGAGAGGGTGTGTGTGGTGTATGTGTGTGAGAGAGAGAGGGTGTGTGTGTATGTGTGTGAGAGAGAGAGAGAGGGTGTGTGTGTATGTGTGTGAGAGAGAGAGGGTGTGTGTGGTATGTATGTGTGAGAGAGAGTGGGTGTGTGTGGTGTGTGTGTGTGAGAGAGAGAGAGGCTGTGGTGTGTGTGTGTGAGAGAGAGAGGGTGTGTGTGGGTGAGAGAGAGAGGGTGTTTGTGGTGTGTGTGTGTGAGAGAGAGAGGGTGTGTGTGGTGTATGTGTGTGAGAGAGAGAGGGTGTGTGTGGTGTATGTGTGAGAGAGAGAGAGGGTGTGTGTGTATGTGTGTGAGAGAGGGTGTGTGTGGTATGTGTGTGTGAGAGAGAGTGGGTGTGTGTGGTGTGTGTGTGTGAGAGAGAGAGAGGCTGTGGTGTGTGTGTGTGAGAGAGAGAGGGTGTGTGTGGTGTGTGTGTGTGAGAGAGAGAGGGTGTGTGTGGTGTATGTGTGTGAGAGAGAGAGGGTGTGTGTGGTGTATGTGTGTGAGAGAGAGGGTGTGTGTGTATGTGTGTGTGAGAGAGAGAGGGTGTGTGTGTATGTGTGTGAGAGAGAGAGGGTGTGTGTGTATGTGTGTGAGAAGAGGGTGTGTGTGGTGTATGTGTGTGTGTGAGAGAGAGAGTATGTGTGTGAGAGGGAGAGGGTGTGTGTGGTGTATGTGTGTGAGAGAGAGAGGGTGTGTGTGTATGTGTGTGTGAGAGAGAGAGGGTGTGTGTGTATGTGTGTGAGAGAGAGAGGGTGTGTGTGTATGTGTGTGAGAGAGGGTGCGTGTGGTATGTGTGTGTGAGAGAGAGAGGGTGTGTGTGGTGTGTGTGTGTGAGAGAGAGAGGCTGTGGTGTGTGTGTGAGAGAGAGAGGTGTGTGTGTGTGAGAGAGAGAGGGTGTGTGTGGTGTGTGTGTGAGAGAGAGAGGGTGTGTGTGGTGTGTGTGTGTGAGAGAGAGAGGGTGTGTGTGTATGTGTGTGAGAGAGAGAGGGTGTGTGGTGTGTGTGTGAGAGAGAGGGTGTGTGGGGTGAGTGTGTGTGAGAGAGAGAGGGTGTGTGGGGTGAGTGTGTGAGAGAGAGAGGGTGAGTGTGGTGTGTGTGTGTGTGAGAGAGAGGGTGTGTGTGGTGTGTGTGTGTGAGAGAGAGAGGGTGTGTGTGGTGTATGTGTGTGAGAGAGAGAGGGTGTGTGTGGTGTATGTGTGAGAGAGAGAGGTTGTGTGTGGTGTATGTGTGAGAGAGAGAGGGTGTGTGTGTATGTGTGTGAGAGAGAGAGGGTGTGTGTGTATGTGTGTGAGAGGGTGTGTGTGGGGTGTGTGAGAGAGGGTGTGTGTGTGTGTGTGTGTGAGAGAGAGAGGGTGTGTGTGGTGTGTGTGTGTGAGAGAGAGAGGGTGTGTGTGGTGTGTGTGTGTGAGAGAGAGAGGGTGTGTGTGTGTGTGTGTGTGAGAGAGAGAGGCTGTGAGTGTATGTGTGTGTGAGAGAGAGGGTGTGTGTGGTATGTGTGGTATGTGTGTGAGAGGTGGTGTGTGGGGTGTGTGTGAGAGAGAGGGTGTGTGGTGGTGTGTGTGTGTGAGGAGAGAGGGTGTGTGTGGGTGTGTGTGTGTGAGGAAGAGAGGCTGTGGTGTGTGTGTGTGAGGAGGGAGGGGTGTGTGGTGTGTGTGTGAGAGAAGAGAGGTGTGGTGTATGTGTGTGAGAGAGAGGGGTGTGTGTGTATGTGTGTGAGAGAGGGTGTGTGTGGTATGTGTGTGAGAGAGGGTGTGTGTGGGGTGTGTGTGAGAGAGAGGGTGTGTGTGGTGTGTGTGTGAGAGAGAGAGAGGCTGTGGTGTGTGTGTGAGAGAGAGTGGGTGTGGTGTGTGGTGTGTGTGTGTGAGAGAGAGAGGCTGTGGTGTGTGTGTGTGAGAGAGAGAGGGTGTGGTGTGGTGAGAGAGAGAGGGTGTGTGTGGTGTGTGTGAGAGAGAGAGGGTGAGTGTGGTGTGTGTGAGAGAGAGAGGGTGAGTGTGTGTGAGAGAGAGAGGGTGAGTGTGTGTGAGAGAGAGAGGGTGAGTGTGTGTGAGAGTGTGAGGGTGTGTGCGTGTGTGAGAGAGGGTGTGCTGTGTGTGAGAGAGAGGGTGTGTGTGGTGTGTGAGAGAGAGGGTGTGTGTGGTGTGTGTGTGAGAGAGGGTGTGTGTGGTGTGTGAGTGAGAGAGGGTGTGTGTGGTGTGTGTGTGTGAGAGAGAGGGTGTGTGTGGTGTGTGTGTGTGAGAGAGAGAGGGTGTGTGTGGTGTGTGTGTGAGAGAGAGAGGGTGTGTGTGGTGTGTGTGTGTGAGAGAGAGAGGGTGTGTGTGGTGTATGTGTGTGAGGAGAGAGGGTGTGTGTGGTGTATGTGTGTGAGAGAGAGAGGTTGTGTGTGTGGTGTATGTGTGTGAGAGAGAGAGGGTGTGTGTGTATGTGTGTGAGAGAGAGAGAGGGTGTGTGTGTATGTGTGTGTGAGAGAGAGAGAGGGTGTGTGTGTATGTGTGTGAGAGAGAGAGGGTGTGTGTGTATGTGTGTGAGAGAGGGTGTGTGTGAGAGAGAGGGTGTGTGTGGTGTGCGTGTGTGAGAGAGAGAGGGGTGTGTGGTGTGTGTGTGAGAGAGAGAGGCTGTGGTGTGTGTGTGAGAGAGAGAGAGGGTGTGTGTGGTGTGTGTGTGTGAGAGAGGGTGTGTGTGGTGTGTGTGTGAGAGAGAGAGAGGCTGTGGTGTGTGTGTGAGAGAGAGAGGGTGTGTGTGGTGTGTGAGAGAGAGGGTGTGTGTGGTGTGTGTGAGAGAGAGAGGGTGTGTGTGGTGTGTGTGTGAGAGAGAGAGGGTGAGTGTGTGAGAGAGAGAGGGTGAGTGTGTGTGAGAGAGAGAGGGTGTGTGTGTGTGTGAGAGAGAGAGAGAGAGGGTGTGTGCGTGTGTGAGAGAGGGTGTGCGTGTGTGAGAGAGAGAGGGTGTGTGTGGTGTGTGAGAGAGAGAGGGTGTGTGTGGTGTGTGTGAGAGAGAGAGGGTGAGTGTGTGAGAGAGAGAGGGTGAGTGTGTGAGAGAGAGAGGGTGAGTGTGTGTGAGAGAGAGAGGGTGTGTGTGTGTGTGAGAGAGAGAGAGAGGGTGTGTGTGGTGTGCGTGTGTGAGAGAGAGAGGGTGTGTGTGGTGTGTGAGAGAGAGTGGGTGTGTGTGGTGTGTGTGTGAGAGAGAGAGGTGAGTGTGTGAGAGAGAGAGGGTGAGTGTGTGAGAGAGAGAGGGTGAGTGTGTGTGAGAGAGGAGAGGGTGTGTGTGTGTGTGTGAGAGAGAGAGAGAGGGTGTGTGCGTGTGTGAGAGAGGGTGTGCGTGTGTGAGAGAGAGAGGGTGTGTGTGGTGTGTCAGAGAGAGAGGGTGTGTGTGGTGTGTGTGAGAGAGAGAGGGTGTGTGTGGTGTGTGAGAGAGAGAGAGGGTGTGTGTGGTGTGTGTGTGAGAGAGAGAAGGTGTGTGCGTGTGTGAGAGAGAGAGGGTGTGTGCATGTGTGAGAGAGAGA
>NC_092764.1:6002346-6019846 GCF_047496795.1 Chiloscyllium punctatum | reverse complement strand
GAGAGACACGGTGTGTGTGGTGTGTGTGTGTGAGAGAGAGATGGTGTGTGTGGTGTGTGTGTGCGAGAGAGAGACGGTGTGTGTGGTGTGTGTGTGCGAGAGAGAGACGGTGTGTGTGGTGTGTGTGTGAGAGAGAGACGGTGTGTGTGGTGTGTGTGTGTGTGAGAGAGAGAGACGGTGTGTGTGGTGTGTGTGTGTGAGAGAGAGACGGTGTTTGTGGTGTGTGTGTGTGAGAGAGAGACGGTGTGTGTGGTGTGTGTGTGTGAGAGAGAGACGGTGTGTGTGTGTGAGAGAGAGAGGTGTGTGTGTGAGAGAGGGTGGGTGTGTGTGGGGTGTGTGTGTGAGAGAGAGAGGTGTGTGTGTGAGAGAGGGTGGGTGTGTGTGGGGTGTGTGTGTGAGAGAGAGACGGTGTGTGTGGTGTGTGTGTGTGAGAGAGAGACGGTGTGTGTGGTGTGTGTGTGTGAGAGAGAGACGGTGTGTGTGGTGTGTGTGTGTGAGAGAGAGACGGTGGGTGTGGGGTGTGTGTGTGAGAGAGAGACGGTGTGTGTGTGTGAGAGAGAGACGGTGTGTGTGGTGTGTGTGTGTGAGAGAGACGGTGTGTGTGGTGTGTGTGTGTGAGAGAGAGACGGTGTGTGTGGTGTGTGTGTGTGAGAGAGAGACGGTGTGTGTGGTGTGTGTGTGTGAGAGAGAGACGGTGTGTGTGGTGTGTGTGTGTGTGAGAGAGAGACGGTGTGTGTGGTGTGTGTGTGTGAGAGAGAGACGGTGTGTGTGGTGTGTGTGTGTGAGAGAGAGACGGTGTGTGTGGTGTGTGTGTGTGAGAGAGAGACGGTGTGTGTGTGTGAGAGAGAGACGGTGTGTGTGGTGTGTGTGTGTGAGAGAGAGACGGTGTGTGTGGTGTGTGTGTGTGAGAGAGAGACGGTGTGTGTGGTGTGTGTGTGTGAGAGAGAGACGGTGTGTGTGGTGTGTGTGTGTGAGAGAGAGACGGTGTGTGTGGTGTGTGTGTGTGAGAGAGAGACGGTGTGTGTGGTGTGTGTGTGTGAGAGAGAGACGGTGTGTGTGGTGTGTGTGTGTGTGAGAGAGAGACGGTGTGTGTGGTGTGTGTGTGTGAGAGAGAGACGGTGTGTGTGGTGTGTGTGTGTGAGAGAGAGACGGTGTGTGTGGTGTGTGTGTGTGAGAGAGAGACGGTGTGTGTGGTGTGTGTGTGTGAGAGAGAGACGGTGTGTGTGGTGTGTGTGTGTGAGAGAGAGACGGTGTGTGTGGTGTGTGTGTGTGAGAGAGAGACGGTGTGTGTGGTGTGTGTGTGTGAGAGAGAGACGGTGTGTGTGGTGTGTGTGTGAGAGAGAGACGGTGTGTGTGGTGTGTGTGTGTGAGAGAGAGACGGTGTGTGTGGTGTGTGTGTGTGAGAGAGAGACGGTGTGTGTGGTGTGTGTGTGTGAGAGAGAGACGGTGTGTGTGTGTGAGAGAGAGACGGTGTGTGTGGTGTGTGTGTGTGAGAGAGAGACGGTGTGTGTGGTGTGTGTGTGTGAGAGAGAGACGGTGTGTGTGGTGTGTGTGTGTGAGAGAGAGACGGTGTGTGTGGTGTGTGTGTGTGAGAGAGAGACGGTGTGTGTGGTGTGTGTGTGTGTGAGAGAGTGGGTGTGTGTGGTGTGTGTGTGTGTGTGAGAGAGTGGGTGTGTGTGGTGTGTGTGTGTGTGAGAGAGAGGGTGTGTGTGTGAGAGAGAGGGTGTGTGTGTGAGAGAGAGAGGGTGTGTGTGGTGTGTGTGTGAGAGAGAGAGGGTGTGTGTGGTGTGTGTGTGTGTGAGAGAGAGAGGGTGTGTGTGGTGTGTGTGTGTGAGAGAGAGAGAGGGTGTGTGTGGTGTGTGTGTGAGAGAGAGAGGGTGTGTGTGGTGTGTGTGTGTGAGAGAGAGAGAGGGTGTGTGTGGTGTGTGTGTGAGAGAGAGAGGGTGTGTGTGGTGTGTGTGTGAGAGAGAGAGGGTGTGTGTGGTGTGTGTGTGTGAGAGAGAGAGGGTGTGTGTGTGTGAGAGAGAGGGTGTGTGTGGTGTGTGTGTGAGAGAGAGAGGGTGTGTGTGGTGTGTGTGTGTGTGAGAGAGAGAGGGTGTGTGTGGTGTGTGTGTGTGAGAGAGAGAGGGTGTGTGTGGTGTGTGTGTGAGAGAGAGAGAGAGAGAGGGTGTGTGCCTGTGTGAGAGAGGGTGTGGGGTGTGTGTGTGTGAGAGAGAGGGTGTGTGTGGTGTGTGTGTGAGAGAGAGAGGGTGTGTGTGGTGTGTGTGTGAGAGAGAGAGGGTGTGTGTGGTGTGTGTGTGAGAGAGAGAGGGTGTGTGTGTGTGAGAGAGAGGGTGTGTGTGGTGTGTGTGTGTGTGAGAGAGAGGGTGTGTGTGAGTGTGTGTGTGTGTGTGTGAGAGAGAGGGTGTGTGTGGTGTGTGTGTGTGTGTGAGAGAGAGACGGTGTGTGTGGTGTGTGTGTGTGAGAGAGAGACGGTGTGTGTGGTGTGTGTGTGAGAGAGAGACGGTGTGTGTGGTGTGTGTGTGTGAGAGAGAGACGGTGTGTGTGGTGTGTGTGTGTGAGAGAGAGACGGTGTGTGTGGTGTGTGTGTGTGAGAGAGAGACGGTGTGTGTGGTGTGTGTGTGTGAGAGAGAGACGGTGTGTGTGGTGTGTGTGTGTGAGAGAGAGACGGTGTGTGTGTGTGAGAGAGGGTGGGTGTGTGTGGTGTGTGTGAGAGAGAGAGGTGTGTGTGTGAGAGAGGGTGGGTGTGTGTGGGGTGTGTGTGTGAGAGAGAGATGGTGTGTGTGGGGTGTGTGTGTGAGAGAGAGACGGTGTGTGTGGTCTGTGTGTGTGAGAGAGAGACGGTGTGTGTGGTGTGTGTGTGTGAGAGAGAGAAGGTGTGTGTGGTGTGTGTGTGTGAAAGAGAGACGGTGTGTGTGGTGTGTGTGTGTGAGAGAGAGACGGTGTGTGTGGTGTGTGTGTGTGAGAGAGAGACGGTGTGTGTGGTGTGTGTGTATGAGAGAGAGACGGTGTGTGTGTGTGAGAGAGAGACGGTGTGTGTGGTGTGTGTGTGTGAGAGAGAGAGGGTGTGTGTTAGAGAGGGTGGGTGTGTGTGGTGTGTGTGAGAGAGAGAGGTGTGTGTGTGAGAGAGGGTGGGTGTGTGTGGGGTGTGTGTGTGAGAGAGAGCATGTGTGTGGTGTGTGTGTGTGTGAGAGAGAGACGGTGTGTGTGGTGTGTGTGTGTGAGAGAGAGAAGGTGTGTGTGGTGTGTGTGTGTGAGAGAGAGACGGTGTGTGTGGTGTGTGTGTGTGAGAGAGAGAGGGTGTGTGTGAGAGAGAGAGGGTGTGTGTGAGAGAGGGTGGGTGTGTGTGGTGTGTGTGAGAGTGAGAGGTGTGTGTGTGAGAGAGGGTGGGTGTGTGTGGGGTGTGTGTGTGAGAGAGAGAGGGTGTGTGTGGTGTGTGTGTGAGAGAGAGAGGGTGTGTGTGGTGTGTGCGTGAGAGAGAGAGAGGGTGTGTGTGAGTGAGGGTGGGTGTGTGTGGTGTGTGTGAGAGAGAGAGGTGTGTGTGTGAGAGAGGGTGGGTGTGTGTGGGGTGTGTGTGTGAGAGAGGGTGGGTGTGTGTGGGGTGTGTGTGTGAGAGAGAGCGTGTGTGTGTGGTGTGTGTGTGAGAGAGAGCGTGTGTGTGTGGTGTGTGTGTGAGAGAGAGAGGGTGTGTCTGGTGTGTGTGTGAGAGAGAGAGGGTGTGTCTGGTGTGTGTGTGAGAGAGAGAGGGTGTGTCTGGTGTGTGTGTGAGAGAGAGAGGGTGTGTATGGTGTGTGTGAGAGAGAGAGGGTGTGTGTGGGGTGTGTGTGAGAGAGAGAGGGTGTGTGTGGGGTGTGTGTGTGAGAGAGAGACGGTGTGTGTGGTGTGTGTGTGTGAGAGAGAGAGGGTGTGTGTGTGAGAGAGAGACGGTGTGTGTGGTGTGTGTGTGAGAGAGAGAGGGTGTGTGTGGTGTGTGTGTGAGAGAGAGAGGGTGTGTGTGGTGTGTGTGTGTGAGAGAGAGAGAGGGTGTGTGTGGTGTGTGTGTGAGAGAGAGAGGGTGTGTGTGGTGTGTGTGTGAGAGAGAGAGGGTGTGTGTGTGAGAGAGAGAGGGTGTGTGTGTGAGAGAGAGAGGGTGTGTGTGGTGTGTGTGTGAGAGAGAGAGGGTGTGTGTGGTGTGTGTGTGAGAGAGAGAGGGTGTGTGTGGTGTGTGTGTGAGAGAGAGAGGGTGTGTGTGGTGTGTGTGTGAGAGAGAGAGGGTGTGTGTGGTGTGTGTGTGTGAGAGAGAGAGAGGGTGTGTGTGGTGTGTGTGTGAGAGAGAGAGGGTGTGTGTGGTGTGTGTGTGAGAGAGAGAGGGTGTATGTGGTGTGTGTGTGTGAGAGAGAGAGGGTGTGTGTGTGTGAGAGAGAGGGTGTGTGTGGTGTGTGTGTGAGAGAGAGAGGGTGTGTGTGGTGTGTGTGTGTGTGAGAGAGAGAGGGTGTGTGTGGTGTGTGTGTGTGAGAGAGAGAGGGTGTGTGTGGTGTGTGTGTGAGAGAGAGAGAGAGAGAGGGTGTGTGCCTGTGTGAGAGAGGGTGTGGGGTGTGTGTGTGTGAGAGAGAGGGTGTGTGTGGTGTGTGTGTGTGAGAGAGAGGGTGTGTGTGGTGTGTGTGTGAGAGAGAGAGGGTGTGTGTGGTGTGTGTGTGAGAGAGAGAGGGTGTGTGTGGTGTGTGTGTGAGAGAGAGAGGGTGTGTGTGTGTGAGAGAGAGGGTGTGTGTGGTGTGTGTGTGTGTGAGAGAGAGGGTGTGTGTGAGTGTGTGTGTGTGTGAGAGAGAGGGTGTGTGTGGTGTGTGTGTGTGAGAGAGGGTGTGTGTGTGGTGTGTGTGTGTGTGAGAGAGAGGGTGTGTGTGGTGTGTGTGTGTGTGAGAGAGAGGGTGTGTGTGAGTGTGTGTGTGTGTGAGAGAGAGGGTGTGTGTGGTGTGTGTGTGTGAGACAGAGAGGGTGTGTGTGGTGTGTGTGTGAGAGAGAGAGAGAGAGAGGGTGTGTGCCTGTGTGAGAGAGGGTGTGGGGTGTGTGTGTGTGAGAGAGAGGGTGTGTGTGGTGTGTGTGTGAGAGAGAGAGGGTGTGTGTGTGAGAGAGAGAGGGTGTGTGTGGTGTGTGTGTGAGAGAGAGAGGGTGTGTGTGTGTGAGAGAGAGGGTGTGTGTGGTGTGTGTGTGTGTGAGAGAGAGGGTGTGTGTGAGTGTGTGTGTGTGTGAGAGAGAGGGTGTGTGTGGTGTGTGTGTGTGTGAGAGGGTGTGTGTGTGGTGTGTGTGTGTGTGAGAGAGAGACGGTGTGTGTGGTGTGTGTGTGTGAGAGAGAGACGGTGTGTGTGGTGTGTGTGTGTGTGTGAGAGAGAGACGGTGTGTGTGGTGTGTGTGTGTGTGAGAGAGAGACGGTGTGTGTGGTGTGTGTGTGTGAGAGAGAGACGGTGTGTGTGTGTGAGAGAGAGACGGTGTGTGTGGTGTGTGTGTGTGTGAGAGAGAGACGGTGTGTGTGGTGTGTGTGTATGAGAGAGAGACGGTGTGTGTGTGTGAGAGAGAGACGGTGTGTGTGGTGTGTGTGTGTGAGAGAGAGAGGGTGTGTGTTAGAGAGGGTGGGTGTGTGTGGTGTGTGTGAGAGAGAGAGGTGTGTGTGTGAGAGAGGGTGGGTGTGTGTGGGGTGTGTGTGTGAGAGAGAGCGTGTGTGTGGTGTGTGTGTGTGTGAGAGAGAGACGGTGTGTGTGGTGTGTGTGTGTGAGAGAGAGACGGTGTGTGTGGTGTGTGTGTGTGAGAGAGAGACGGTGTGTGTGGTGTGTGTGTGTGAGAGAGAGAGGGTGTGTGTGAGAGAGAGAGGGTGTGTGTGAGAGAGGGTGGGTGTGTGTGGTGTGTGTGAGAGTGAGAGGTGTGTGTGTGAGAGAGGGTGGGTGTGTGTGGGGTGTGTGTGTGAGAGAGAGAGGGTGTGTGTGGTGTGTGTGTGAGAGAGAGAGGGTGTGTGTGGTGTGTGTGTGAGAGAGAGAGGGTGTGTGTGGTGTGTGCGTGAGAGAGAGAGAGGGTGTGTGTGAGTGAGGGTGGGTGTGTGTGGTGTGTGTGAGAGAGAGAGGTGTGTGTGTGAGAGAGGGTGTGTGTGTGTGGGGTGTGTGTGTGAGAGAGGGTGTGTGTGTGTGGGGTGTGTGTGTGAGAGAGAGCGTGTGTGTGGGGTGTGTGTGTGAGAGAGAGCGTGTGTGTGTGGTGTGTGTGTGAGAGAGAGAGGGTGTGTCTGGTGTGTGTGTGAGAGAGAGAGGGTGTGTCTGGTGTGTGTGTGAGAGAGAGAGGGTGTGTCTGGTGTGTGTGTGAGAGAGAGAGGGTGTGTATGGTGTGTGTGAGAGAGAGAGGGTGTGTGTGGGGTGTGTGTGAGAGAGAGAGGGTGTGTGTGGTGTGTGTGTGAGAGAGTGGGTGTGTGTGGTGTGTGTGTGTGTGAGAGAGAGGGTGTGTGTGTGAGAGAGAGGGTGTGTGTGTGAGAGAGAGAGGGTGTGTGTGGTGTGTGTGTGAGAGAGAGAGGGTGTGTGTGGTGTGTGTGTGTGTGAGAGAGAGAGGGTGTGTGTGGTGTGTGTGTGTGTGAGAGAGAGAGAGGGTGTGTGTGGTGTGTGTGTGAGAGAGAGACGGTGTGTGTGGTGTGTGTGTGTGAGAGAGAGACGGTGTGTGTGGTGTGTGTGTGAGAGAGAGACGGTGTGTGTGGTGTGTGTGTGTGAGAGAGAGACGGTGTGTGTGGTGTGTGTGTGTGAGAGAGAGACGGTGTGTGTGGTGTGTGTGTGTGAGAGAGAGACGGTGTGTGTGGTGTGTGTGTGTGAGAGAGAGACGGTGTGTGTGGTGTGTGTGTGTGAGAGAGAGACGGTGTGTGTGGTGTGTGTGTGTGTGAGAGAGTGGGTGTGTGTGGTGTGTGTGTGTGTGAGAGAGTGGGTGTGTGTGGTGTGTGTGTGTGTGAGAGAGAGGGTGTGTGTGTGAGAGAGAGACGGTGTGTGTGGTGTGTGTGTGTGAGAGAGAGAGGGTGTGTGTGTGAGAGAGAGACGGTGTGTGTGGTGTGTGTGTGAGAGAGAGAGGGTGTGTGTGGTGTGTGTGTGAGAGAGAGAGGGTGTGTGTGGTGTGTGTGTGTGAGAGAGAGAGAGGGTGTGTGTGGTGTGTGTGTGAGAGAGAGAGGGTGTGTGTGGTGTGTGTGTGAGAGAGAGAGGGTGTATGTGGTGTGTGTGTGTGAGAGAGAGAGGGTGTGTGTGTGTGAGAGAGAGGGTGTGTGTGGTGTGTGTGTGAGAGAGAGAGGGTGTGTGTGGTGTGTGTGTGTGTGAGAGAGAGAGGGTGTGTGTGGTGTGTGTGTGTGAGAGAGAGAGGGTGTGTGTGGTGTGTGTGTGAGAGAGAGAGAGAGAGAGGGTGTGTGCCTGTGTGAGAGAGGGTGTGGGGTGTGTGTGTGTGAGAGAGAGGGTGTGTGTGGTGTGTGTGTGTGAGAGAGAGGGTGTGTGTGGTGTGTGTGTGAGAGAGAGAGGGTGTGTGTGGTGTGTGTGTGAGAGAGAGAGGGTGTGTGTGGTGTGTGTGTGAGAGAGAGAGGGTGTGTGTGTGTGAGAGAGAGGGTGTGTGTGGTGTGTGTGTGTGTGTGAGAGAGAGGGTGTGTGTGAGTGTGTGTGTGTGTGAGAGAGAGGGTGTGTGTGGTGTGTGTGTGTGAGAGAGGGTGTGTGTGTGGTGTGTGTGTGTGTGAGAGAGAGGGTGTGTGTGTGGTGTGTGTGTGTGTGAGAGAGAGGGTGTGTGTGAGTGTGTGTGTGTGTGAGAGAGAGGGTGTGTGTGGTGTGTGTGTGTGAGAGAGAGAGGGTGTGTGTGGTGTGTGTGTGAGAGAGAGAGAGAGAGAGGGTGTGTGCCTGTGTGAGAGAGGGTGTGGGGTGTGTGTGTGTGAGAGAGAGGGTGTGTGTGGTGTGTGTGTGAGAGAGAGAGGGTGTGTGTGGTGTGTGTGTGAAAGAGAGAGGGTGTGTGTGGTGTGTGTGTGAGAGAGAGAGGGTGTGTGTGTGTGAGAGAGAGGGTGTGTGTGGTGTGTGTGTGTGTGAGAGAGAGGGTGTGTGTGAGTGTGTGTGTGTGTGAGAGAGAGGGTGTGTGTGGTGTGTGTGTGTGTGAGAGGGTGTGTGTGTGGTGTGTGTGTGTGTGAGAGAGAGACGGTGTGTGTGGTGTGTGTGTGTGAGAGAGAGACGGTGTGTGTGGTGTGTGTGTGTGAGAGAGAGACGGTGTGTGTGGTGTGTGTGTGTGAGAGAGAGACGGTGTGTGTGGTGTGTGTGTGAGAGAGAGACGGTGTGTGTGGTGTGTGTGTGTGAGAGAGAGACGGTGTGTGTGGTGTGTGTGTGTGTGAGAGAGAGACGGTGT
Organism: Chiloscyllium punctatum; assembly: GCF_047496795.1. Taxonomy (NCBI): domain Eukaryota; kingdom Metazoa; phylum Chordata; class Chondrichthyes; order Orectolobiformes; family Hemiscylliidae; genus Chiloscyllium; species Chiloscyllium punctatum. Next base: position 6,011,488 of record NC_092764.1, on the reverse strand, counting down.
GTGTGGTGTGTGTGTGTGTGAGAGAGAGACGGTGTGTGTGGTGTGTGTGTGTGAGAGAGAGACGGTGTGTGTGGTGTGTGTGTGAGAGAGAGACGGTGTGTGTGTGTGAGAGAGAGACGGTGTGTGTGGTGTGTGTGTGTGTGAGAGAGAGACGGTGTGTGTGGTGTGTGTGTATGAGAGAGAGACGGTGTGTGTGTGTGAGAGAGAGACGGTGTGTGTGGTGTGTGTGTGTGAGAGAGAGAGGGTGTGTGTTAGAGAGGGTGGGTGTGTGTGGTGTGTGTGAGAGAGAGAGGTGTGTGTGTGAGAGAGGGTGGGTGTGTGTGGGGTGTGTGTGTGAGAGAGAGCGTGTGTGTGGTGTGTGTGTGTGTGAGAGAGAGACGGTGTGTGTGGTGTGTGTGTGTGAGAGAGAGACGGTGTGTGTGGTGTGTGTGTGTGAGAGAGAGAGGGTGTGTGTGAGAGAGAGAGGGTGTGTGTGAGAGAGGGTGGGTGTGTGTGGTGTGTGTGAGAGTGAGAGGTGTGTGTGTGAGAGAGGGTGGGTGTGTGTGGGGTGTGTGTGTGAGAGAGAGAGGGTGTGTGTGGTGTGTGTGTGAGAGAGAGAGGGTGTGTGTGGTGTGTGTGTGAGAGAGAGAGGGTGTGTGTGGTGTGTGCGTGAGAGAGAGAGAGGGTGTGTGAGTGAGGGTGGGTGTGTGTGGTGTGTGTGAGAGAGAGAGGTGTGTGTGTGAGAGAGGGTGGGTGTGTGTGGGGTGTGTGTGTGAGAGAGGGTGGGTGTGTGTGGGGTGTGTGTGTGAGAGAGAGCGTGTGTGTGTGGTGTGTGTGTGAGAGAGAGCGTGTGTGTGTGGTGTGTGTGTGAGAGAGAGAGGGTGTGTCTGGTGTGTGAGTGAGAGAGAGAGGGTGTGTCTGGTGTGTGTGTGAGAGAGAGAGGGTGTGTCTGGTGTGTGTGTGAGAGAGAGAGGGTGTGTATGGTGTGTGTGAGAGAGAGAGGGTGTGTGTGGGGTGTGTGTGAGAGAGAGAGGGTGTGTGTGGTGTGTGTGTGTGAGAGAGAGACGGTGTGTGTGGTGTGTGTGTGTGAGAGAGAGACGGTGTGTGTGGTGTGTGTGTGAGAGAGAGACGGTGTGTGTGGTGTGTGTGTGTGTGAGAGAGAGACGGTGTGTGTGGTGTGTGTGTGTGAGAGAGAGACGGCGTGTGTGGTGTGTGTGTGTGAGAGAGAGACGGTGTGTGTGGTGTGTGTGTGTGAGAGAGAGACGGTGTGTGTGGTGTGTGTGTGTGAGAGAGAGACGGTGTGTGTGGTGTGTGTGTGTGAGAGAGAGAGACGGTGTGTGTGTGAGAGAGAGACGGTGTGTGTGGTGTGTGTGTGTGTGAGAGAGAGACGGTGTGTGTGTGTGTGAGAGAGAGACGGTGTGTGTGTGTGAGAGAGAGACGGTGTGTGTGTGTGAGAGAGAGACGGTGTGTGTGGTGTGTGTGTGTGAGAGAGAGACGGTGTGTGTGGTGTGTGTGTGTGAGAGAGAGACGGTGTGTGTGGTGTGTGTGTGTGAGAGAGAGACGGTGTGTGTGGTGTGTGTGTGTGAGAGAGAGACGGTGTGTGTGGTGTGTGTGTGTGTGAGAGAGAGACGGTGTGTGTGGTGTGTGTGTGTGTGAGAGAGAGACGGTGTGTGTGGTGTGTGTGTGTGAGAGAGAGACGGTGTGTGTGGTGTGTGTGTGTGAGAGAGAGACGGTGTGTGTGGTGTGTGTGTGTGAGAGAGAGACGGTGTGTGTGGTGTGTGTGTGTGAGAGAGAGACGGTGTGTGTGGTGTGTGTGTGTGAGAGAGAGACGGTGTGTGTGGTGTGTGTGTGTGAGAGAGAGACGGTGTGTGTGGTGTGTGTGTGTGAGAGAGGGTGGGTGTGTGAGAGAGGGTGGGTGTGTGAGAGAGGGTGGGTGTGTGAGAGAGGGTGGGTGTGTGAGAGAGAGAGGGTGTGTGTGAGAGAGAGAGAGGGTGTGTGTGAGAGAGGGTGGGTGTGTGTGGGGTGTGTGTGTGAGAGAGAGCGTGTGTGTGGTGTGTGTGTGTGAGAGAGAGACGGTGTGTGTGGTGTGTGTGTGAGAGAGAGAGACGGTGTGTGTGTGTGAGAGAGAGAGGGTGTGTGTGAGAGAGAGAGGGTGTGTGTGAGAGACGGTGGGTGTGTGTGGTGTGTGTGAGAGAGAGAGGTGTGTGTGTGAGAGAGGGTGGGTGTGTGTGGGGTGTGTGTGTGAGAGAGAGAGGGTGTGTGTGGTGTGTGTGTGAGAGAGAGAGGGTGTGTGTGGTGTGTGTGTGAGAGAGAGAGGGTGTGTCTGGTGTGTGTGTGAGAGAGAGAGGGTGTGTATGGTGTGTGTGAGAGAGAGAGGGTGTGTATGGTGTGTGTGAGAGAGAGAGGGTGTGTGTGAGAGAGGGTGTGTGTGGGGTGTGTGTGAGAGAGAGTGGGTGTGTGTGGTGTGTGTGTGTGTGAGAGAGAGGGTGTGTGTGTGAGAGAGAGGGTGTGTGTGAGAGAGAGAGGGTGTGTGTGGTGTGTGTGTGTGAGAGAGAGGGTGTGTGTGGTGTGTGTGTGTGAGAGAGAGGGTGTGTGTGGTGTGTGTGTGAGAGAGAGAGGGTGTGTGTGGTGTGTGTGTGAGAGAGAGGGTGTGTGTGTGAGAGAGAGGGTGTGTGTGGTGTGTGTGTGAGAGAGAGAGGGTGTGTGTGGTGTGTGTGTGTGAGAGAGAGAGGGTGTGTGTGTTTGAGAGAGAGGGTGTGTGTGGTGTGTGTGTGAGAGAGAGAGGGTGTGTGTGTTTGAGAGAGAGGGTGTGTGTGGTGTGTGTGTGAGAGAGAGAGGGTGTGTGTGGTGTGTGTGTGTGTGTGAGAGAGAGAGGGTGTGTGTGGTGTGTGTGTGTGAGAGAGAGAGGGTGTGTGTTGTGTGTGTGTGAGAGAGAGAGAGAGAGAGAGGGTGTGTGCCTGTGTGAGAGAGGGTGTGGGGTGTGCGTGAGAGAGAGAGAGTGTGTGTGGTGTGTGTGTGTGTGTGTGAGAGAGAGGGTGTGTGTGGTGTGTGTGTGTGTGAGAGAGAGGGTGTGTGTGGTGTGTGTGTGAGAGAGAGAGGGTGTGTCTGGTGTGTGTGTGTGTGAGAGAGAGAGAGGGTGTGTGTGGCGTGTGTGTGAGAGAGAGAGGGTGTGTCTGGTGTGTGTGTGTGTGAGAGAGAGAGAGGGTGTGTGTGGCGTGTGTGTGTGATTGAGAGACGGTGTGTGTGGCGTGTGTGTGTGAGAGAGAGACGGTGTGTGTGGCGTGTGTGTGTGAGAGAGAGACGGTGTGTGTGGCGTGTGTGTGTGAGAGAGAGACGGTGTGTGTGGCGTGTGTGTGTGAGAGAGAGACGGTGTGTGTGGCGTGTGTGTGAGGGAGAGACGGTGTGTGTGGCGTGTGTGTGTGAGAGAGAGAGACGGTGTGTGTGGCGTGTGTGTGTGAGAGAGAGACGGTGTGTGTGAGAGAGAGAGGGTGTGTGTGGTGTGTGTGTGAGAGAGAGAGAGAGGGTGTGTGCCTGTGTGAGAGAGGGTGTGGGGTGTGCGTGATGGAGAGAGAGTGTGTGTGGTGTGTGTGTGTGTGTGAGTGAGAGAGAGGGTGTGTGTGGTGTGTGTGTGTGTGTGAGAGAGAGAGGGTGTGTGTGGTGTGTGTGTGTGTGTGTGAGAGAGAGGGTGTGTGTGGTGTGTGTGTGAGAGAGAGAGGGTGTGTCTGGTGTGTGTGTGTGTGTGAGAGAGAGAGGGTGTGTGTGGCGTGTGTGTGTGAGAGAGAGAGACAGAGAGAGGGTGTGTGTGTGTGTGAGAGAGAGAGGGTGTGTGTGTGTGAGAGAGAGAGGGTGTGTGTGTGTGAGAGAGAGAGGGTGTGTGTGTGTGAGAGAAAGAGGGTGTGTGTGTGTGAGAGAGAGAGGGTGTGTATGGTGTGTGAGAGAGAGAGAGGGTGTGTGCGTGTGAGAGAGAGAGAGGGTGTGTGCGTGTGAGAGAGAGAGGGTGTGTGTGGTGTGTGTGTGTGTGAGAGAGAGGGTGTGTGTGTGAGAGAGAGGGTGTGTGTGTGAGAGAGAGAGAGGGTGTGTGTGGTGTGTGTGTGAGAGAGAGAGGGTGTGTGTGGTGTGTGTGTGAGAGAGAGAGGGTGTGTGTGGTGTGTGTGTGTGTGAGAGAGAGGGTGTGTGTGGTGTGTGTGTGTGAGAGAGAGGGTGTGTGTGGTGTGTGTGTGAGAGAGAGAGGGTGTGTGTGTGAGAGAGAGAGAGTGTGTGTGGTGTGTGTGTGTGAGAGAGAGAGGGTGTGTGTGGCGTGTGTGTGAGAGAGAGACAGTGTGTGTGGCGTGTGTGTGTGAGAGAGAGACGGTGTGTGTGGCGTGTGTGTGTGTGAGAGAGAGACGGTGTGTGTGGCGTGTGTGTGTGAGAGAGAGACGGTGTGTGTGGCGTGTGTGTGTGAGAGAGAGACGGTGTGTGTGGCGTGTGTGTGTGAGCGAGAGACGGTGTGCGTGGCGTGTGTGTGTGTGAGAGAGACGGTGTGCGTGGTGTGTATGTGTGAGAGAGAGAGACTGTGTGCGTGGTGTGTGTGTGTGAGAGAGAGAGACGGTGTGCGTGGTGTGTGTGTGTGTGAGAGAGACGGTGTGTGTGGTGTGTGTGTGAGAGAGAGACGGTGTGTGTGGTGTGTGTGTGTGTGAGAGAGAGAGGGTGTGTGTGGTGTGTGTGTGTGAGAGAGAAAAGGGTGTGTGTGGTGTGTGTGTGTGTGTGTGAGAGAGAGGGTGTGTGTGGTGTGTGTGTGTGTGTGAGAGAGAGGGTGTGTGTGGTGTGTGTGTGTGTGTGAGAGAAAGGGTGTGTGTGGTGTGTGTGTGTGTGTGAGAGAGAGAGGGTGTGTGTGGTGTGTGTGTGTGTGAGAGATGGTGTGTGTGGTGTGCGTGTGAGAGAGAGAGGGTGTGTCTGGTGTGTGTGTGTGTGAGAGAGAGAGAGGGTGTGTGTGGCGTGTGTGTGTGAGAGAGAGAGGGTGTGTGTGGCGTGTGTGTGTGAGAGAGAGAGGGTGTGTGTGGCGTGTGTGTGTGAGAGAGAGAGGGTGTGTGTGGCGTGTGTGTGTGAGAGAGAGAGGGTGTGTGTGGCGTGTGTGTGTGATAGAGAGACGGTGTGTGTGGCGTGTGTGTGTGTGAGAGAGAGACGGTGTGTGTGGCGTGTGTGTGTGAGAGAGAGACGGTGTGTGTGGCGTGTGTGTGTGAGAGAGAGACGGTGTGTGTGGCGTGTGTGTGTGAGAGAGAGACGGTGTGTGTGGCGTGTGTGTGTGAGAGAGACGGTGTGTGTGGCGTGTGTGTGTGAGAGAGAGAGGGTGTGTGTGGTGTGTGTGTGTGTGAGAGAGAGAGGTGTGTGTGTGTGAGAGAGGGTGTGTGTGAGAGAGAGAGAGAGAGGGTGTGTGTGTGTGTGAGATAGAGAGGGTGTGTGTGGTGTGTGTGTGAGAGAGAGACAGAGAGAGGGTGTGTGTGTGTGAGAGAGAGAGGGTGTGTGTGTGTGAGAGAGAGAGGGTGTGTGTGTGTGAGAGAGAGAGGGTGTGTGCGTGTGAGAGAGAGAGAGGGTGTGTGCGTGTGAGAGAGAGAGAGGGTGTGTATGGTGTGTGAGAGAGAGAGAGGGTGTGTGTGGTGTGTGCGCGTGTGAGAGAGGGTGTGTGTGGGGTGTGTGTGAGAGAGAGTGGGTGTGTGTGGTGTGTGTGTGTGAGAGAGAGAGGGTGTGTGTGTGAGAGAGAGGGTGTGTGTGTGTGTGAGAGAGAGGGTGTGTGTGTGTGTGAGAAAGAGAGGGTGTGTATGGTGTGTGAGAGAGAGAGAGGGTGTGTGTGGTGTGTGTGTGAGAGAGAGAGGGTGTGTGTGGTGTGTGTGTGAGAGAGAGAGGGTGTGTGTGGTGTGTGTGTGAGAGAGAGAGGGTGTGTGTGGTGTGTGTGTGTGTGTGTGTGTGAGAGAGAGGGTGTGTGTGGTGTGTGTGTGTGAGAGAGAGGGTGTGTGTGGTGTGTGTGTGTGAGAGAGAGGGTGTGTGTGGTGTGTGTGTGTGAGAGAGAGGGTGTGTGTGGTGTGTGTGTGTGAGAGAGAGAGGGTGTGTGTGTGAGAGAGAGAGGGTGTGTGTGTGTGAGAGAGAGAGGGTGTGTGTGTGTGAGAGAGAGAGGGTGTGTGCGTGTGAGAGAGAGAGAGGGTGTGTGCGTGTGAGAGAGAGAGAGGGTGTGTATGGTGTGTGAGAGAGAGAGAGGGTGTGTGTGGTGTGTGCGCGTGTGAGAGAGGGTGTGTGTGGGGTGTGTGTGAGAGAGAGTGGGTGTGTGTGGTGTGTGTGTGTGAGAGAGAGAGGGTGTGTGTGTGAGAGAGAGGGTGTGTGTGTGTGTGAGAGAGAGGGTGTGTGTGTGTGTGAGAAAGAGAGGGTGTGTATGGTGTGTGAGAGAGAGAGAGGGTGTGTGTGGTGTGTGTGTGAGAGAGAGAGGGTGTGTGTGGTGTGTGTGTGAGAGAGAGAGGGTGTGTGTGGTGTGTGTGTGAGAGAGAGAGGGTGTGTGTGGTGTGTGTGTGTGTGTGTGTGTGAGAGAGAGGGTGTGTGTGGTGTGTGTGTGTGAGAGAGAGGGTGTGTGTGGTGTGTGTGTGTGAGAGAGAGGGTGTGTGTGGTGTGTGTGTGTGAGAGAGAGGGTGTGTGTGGTGTGTGTGTGTGAGAGAGAGAGGGTGTGTGTGTGAGAGAGAGAGGGTGTGTGTGGTGTGTGTGTGTGAGAGAGAGACGGTGTGTGTGGCGTGTGTGTGTGAGAGAGAGACGGTGTGTGTGGCGTGTGTGTGTGAGAGAGAGACGGTGTGTGTGGCGTGTGTGTGTGAGAGAGACGGTGTGTGTGGCGTGTGTGTGTGAGAGAGAGACGGTGTGTGTGGCGTGTGTGTGTGAGAGAGAGACGGTGTGTGTGGCGTGTGTGTGTGAGAGAGAGACGGTGTGTGTGGCGTGTGTGTGTGAGCGAGAGACGGTGTGTGTGGCGTGTGTGTGTGAGAGAGAGACGGTGTGCGTGGTGTGTGTGTGTGAGAGAGAGACGGTGTGCGTGGTGTGTGTGTGTGAGAGAGAGACGGTGTGCGTGGTGTGTGTGTGTGAGAGAGAGACGGTGTGCGTGGTGTGTGTGTGTGAGAGAGAGACGGTGTGCGTGGTGTGTGTGTGTGAGAGAGAGACGGTGTGTGTGGTGTGTGTGTGAGAGAGAGACGGTGTGTGTGGTGTGTGTGCGTGAGAGAGAGAGGGTGTGTGTGGTGTGTGTGTGTGAGAGAGAAAAGGGTGTGTGTGGTGTGTGTGTGTGTGTGAGAGAGAGAGGGTGTGTGTGAGAGAGAGAGGTGTGTGTGTGAGAGAGTGTGGGTGTGTGTGGTGTGTGTGAGAGAGAGAGGGTGTGTGTGAGAGAGGGTGGGTGTGTGTGGTGTGTGTGTGTGAGAGAGAGGGTGTGTGTGGTGTGTGTGTGTGTGAGATAGAGAGAGGGTGTGTGTGGTGTGTGTGTGAGAGAGAGAGGGTGTGTGTGGTGTGTGAGAGAGAGAGGGTGTGTGTGGTGTGTGTGAGAGAGAGGGTGTGTGTGGTGTGTGTGAGAGAGAGAGGGTGTGTGTGGGGTGTGTGTGAGAGAGAGAGGGTGTGTGTGGGGTGTGTGTGAGAGAGGGTGTGTGTGGGGTGTGTGTGAGAGAGAGAGGGTGTGTGTGGTGTGTGTGTGTGAGAGAGAGGGTGTGTGTGGCGTGTGTGTGTGAGAGAGAGAGACGGTGTGTGTGAGAGAGAGACGGTGTGTGTGAGAGAGAGACGGTGTGTGTGTGAGAGAGAGAGAGAGGGTGTGTGTGGTGTGTGTGTGTGAGAGAGAGAGGGTGTGTGTGGTGTTTGTGAGAGAGAGAGGTGTGTGTGTGTGAGAGAGGGTGTGTGTGAGAGAGAGAGAGAGAGGGAGAGGGTGTGTGTGTGTGTTTGTGAGAGAGAGAGGGTGTGTGTCTGAGAGAGAGAGAGAGGGTGTGTGTGGTGTGTGTGTGTGTGAGAGAGAGACAGAGAGAGGGTGTGTGTGTGTGAGAGAGAGAGGGTGTGTGTGTGTGAGAGAGAGAGGGTGTGTGTGTGTGAGAGAGAGAGGGTGTGTATGGTGTGTGAGAGAGTGAGGGTGTGTGTGGCGTGTGTGTGTGAGCGAGAGACGGTGTGTGTGGCGTGTGTGTGTGAGAGAGAGACGGTGTGTGTGGCGTGTGTGTGTGAGAGAGAGACGGTGTGCGTGGTGTGTGTGTGTGAGAGAGAGACGGTGTGCGTGGTGTGTGTGTGTGAGAGAGAGACGGTGTGCGTGGTGTGTGTGTGTGAGAGAGAGACGGTGTGCGTGGTGTGTGTGTGTGAGAGAGAGACGGTGTGTGTGGTGTGTGTGTGTGAGAGAGAGACGGTGTGTGTGGTGTGTGTGTGAGAGAGAGACGGTGTGTGTGGTGTGTGTGTGTGAGAGAGAAAAGGGTGTGTGTGGTGTGTGTGTGTGTGAGAGAGAGAGGGTGTGTGTGTGTGTGAGAGAGAGAGGGTGTGTGTGAGAGAGAGAGGTGTGTGTGTGAGAGAGTGTGGGTGTGTGTGGTGTGTGTGAGAGAGAGAGGGTGTGTGTGAGAGAGGGTGGGTGTGTGTGGTGTGTGTGTGTGAGAGAGAGGGTGTGTGTGGTGTGTGTGTGTGTGAGATAGAGAGAGGGTGTGTGTGGTGTGTGTGTGAGAGAGAGAGGGTGTGTGTGGTGTGTGTGTGAGAGAGAGGGTGTGTATGGTGTGTGTGAGAGAGAGAGGGTGTGTGTGGGGTGTGTGTGAGAGAGGGTGTGTGTGGGGTGTGTGTGAGAGAGAGAGGGTGTGTGTGGTGTGTGTGTGTGAGAGAGAGGGTGTGTGTGGTGTGTGTGTGTGAGAGAGAGGGTGTGTGTGGTGTGTGTGTGTGAGAGAGAGGGTGTGTGTGGTGTGTGTGTGTGAGAGAGAGAGGGTGTGTGTGGTGTGTGTGTGTGAGAGAGAGAGGGTGTGTGTGGTGTGTGTGTGTGAGAGAGAGAGGGTGTGTGTGGTGTGTGTGTGTGAGAGAGAGACGGTGTGCGTGGTGTGTGTGTGTGAGAGAGAGACGGTGTGCGTGGTGTGTGTGTGTGAGAGAGAGACGGTGTGCGTGGTGTGTGTGTGTGAGAGAGAGACGGTGTGCGTGGTGTGTGTGTGTGAGAGAGAGACGGTGTGTG
>NC_092764.1:5819846-5982346 GCF_047496795.1 Chiloscyllium punctatum | reverse complement strand
CCGAGGGGCAGGAGAATCGACGTTTCGGGCAGAAGCCCTTCATCAGGATTGCCTGAAACATCGATTCTCCTGCTCGTTGGATGCTGCCTGACATGCTGTGCTTTTCTAGCATCACACTCTCTCGACTCTGACCTTGCCCAAGGTAAGCAAGACCTGTGTGAGGTTACAGCAGTTTGATTCTCCCATCTGCTTCAGTCTGTGTGATCAGCACATACTTGTCAACCCAGTCAGGTGCTCGGTGTTAAATTAATTATTAATGCCACAAGTGTGGCTATTAAAGGGATAATATCCAGGCACAGGTTAGAGACTAGCGATTTCTCATAGCGCCAAAAGTGCAGTTCCAGTTCAGTCTCATTTCCAGAATGTTTGATCAGGTTATTTGTCATTGTGCATTCATTTCAAGCTACTCTTAAACCACTTCCAATCGAGGGGAAGTAAGACAAGTAAACTCTCTGCTTATTTCTGTCCTACTCCGTTAACTCCATGTAATTATAATTAGGCAGCTCTTCCTGAAGAAGGGCTCATGCCCGAAATGTCGATTCTCCTGCCCCTTGGATGCTGCCTGACCTGCTGCGCTTTTCCAGCAACACATTTTCAGCTCCGATCTGCAGTCCTCACTTCCCCTCAATCTATTTCCAAATCCAATTTGCCAGTGGGGCCTTTCCTTCACCACTGCAAATTATCAAAACAATTTGGTAAATTTTGGTTGACACTAAAATTTAGATCTAGCTCAAGCTATGGAAAATCACGCCCAGGTCTAGCTCCACATGCACAATTGCATTCCATTGTCCTCCCTGATCATGCATCATTAACCGTCTGGACTCACTGCGTGCTATGTTCAATGCTTTGGTCACTTTCCTGGGTGGGTGTAGCTCCAACAAATGCTCTAGAAGCTTGATATCATCCTGGAGAAAGCAGCCCGCTTCATCAGCACCCTATCCACAAACACCCACTCCCTCCCCCACCGAAGCTCAGTAACAGCAGTGTGTATCATCTACAAGATGCACTGCAGAAATTCACCAAAGATTCTCCAAACCCACGACCATTTCCATCTAGAAGGACAGGGGCAGCAGATACATGGGAACACCACCCCCTGCAAGTTCCCCCTCCAAGCCACTCCCTATCCTGACATGGAAATATATCGCCGTTCCTTCACTGTCACTGGGTCAAAATCTTGGAATTCCCTCCCTAAAGGCATAGTGGGTCTACTCACCGCACATGGATTGCAGCGGTTCAAGAAGGCAATTCACCCCAACCTTTTCAAGGGGCAACTAGGGACGGCAGTAAATGCTGGGCCCAGCCAGTGACACTTCAAAAAAGTCTTATATGGACAAAAGTGCACAGTAGCTAGAATGTATCAGCTTAATGGCTCTTCTGTAAATTTCGTGGGACCTGGGATCTGTTAAAAGTGTGTGGTGATTTCTGTTTGTAATTGAGCGGTTTCCATGCCTGTAATTTATTCAATAGTAAAGCAATTAAATAATAAACGTATTCCATTAAATTACAGCTGTTTTGTCTTCTGTTAAAACAATGCAAGAAAGAACTAAACATAATTCTTATTTTCACCCTCCTGCTCCTGATTTATGGATACTGTTGTGTGAACTGTTCATGTGATGGTTGGTTTGTCCTGGGGTGATTGTCTTACTGATTGAGCTGTCAGTATGCCTGCTGTGTACTGCGCGGTCGTCTGTTTACAATTTGGGAATTCGCAAGAGGATAGTGGCCTCAGCATTACCAGAACAATAACCAGCTCTGCAGTCAGTCAGGAGGTTGGGGATGACAGTGAGGCACAGGCAGGGAATGCAGACTGACTCTCCGATGCAGTACTGATGGAGTGCTGCACTGTTGATGCCACCTCTCAGTTGAGATAATGGCTTGGAAATTCCAAAGGCCAGGTTGTTGTCTGAGCAGTGCACACTGGAATTGTACTTTGGGATCCTGTGGAATCCCAGGCATAGCAACTCCATGGGAGTTGTCCAGGAAGGTGAAAATTCTGATGGACAATTCCCATCATTGGAACGCTCCGAATAAAATACCTAACCTCGGAGGGTTCCACTTGCGTTAACGGTCACCTGGGAAAGCAGATGGAGTTTCTTAGTAACTGTTCAGCTGAGTGAGGCCTCCGTTCTGTGGAAGAGATGTTATTTGTAGAAGAGGGTATCTCATTGCTGAAACAGAACGTTGCTGACTGTAGGATCTTGCTGCGCATAAGTGACTTTTATAACATAGGAAGCAATGCTCCAAATTTCCGGCCTCACAGCAGGGTTCAGGTGAAAGAGGTCCTTTTGGATTGTTCCAGAACTATCCTCTGGAACTACACCTGGAGTGTGAGGTGCTCTGCGTTTCACGTAAATGTCTCTTCCAATGCCTTGGAAGGAAATGATTCCTGACTGGAGTGTCTATAATTACTCACAGGCTTCCTATGTTTGTCTCCTTTACACTGGAAAATAACCCCACCGGATGGGGAAGCACAGTAGATAATTTGCAGGTTTAGATTTTTTTTAGATCTTTCTGTTTTTTTTAGACTCTCGATGAGGTAATCCGAGCAGACTGGAAGTGAAGACCGTCCCTCCTGTGGTTGGTAAATGGATGTTGATTTGAGAGAGGGTGGCGAGAGTCTGGAATGGGCAGCCAGAGGTATAGTGAAGGGATAACTATATATTTCCAAGTCAGGATGATGAGTGGCTTGGAGGGGAACTTGCAGGGGATGGTGTTCCCATGTGTCTGCTGCCCTTGTCCTTTGGGATGGTAGAGGTTGGTGGTTTGGAAGGTGCAGTTGATGGTGGTTTGATGAGTTGCCGGAATGCGTTGAGTGAAATGGTGCTCCATTGGTGGTGTAGGGAAAGGGTCTCGGGACCGTATCCAAAACCAAATCAGTCAACACTGGAACTGGAGTCATTTAACTCAGGACTGATCAACTTGAAACTTCCGGTTAGCTTCTTATAAAACCTTATCTACAGCCTGCTCACTATTAATTTACAACCTTGGGGTTGCCTTGTGGCTGCAACTAGAGCTAATTTGAGTGCTATTAAACAGTCCCATGATGGAATATAACTATGGTGATGATATCTCCAGAGATTAGTAATTTGATGATAATTGAAATATTACCTGAGATAACAATGTACCTTCATATGTTGCCTCAGTTAAAGTAAATCATTGACTGTAAATTAAGGTCTGACTATTTTAAAGCCCAGTGTTAAACCTTGAATCTCAATGCATTTGTAAACTTTGTATTGAAGGTGAAAAGTATGAGAACCTGCTAAAAATAAATCACTGTTCCCATCAAACACTCTCAGGACAGAGCCAGCACAGGGTTAGATACAGAGTAAAGCTCCTTCTACACTGTTCCCATCAAACACTCCCAGGACAGCTACAGCATGGGGTTAGATACAGAGTAAAGCTCCCTCTACACTGTCCGCATCAAACACTCCCAGGACAGGGACACCATGGGGTAAGATACAGAGGAAATCTCCCTCTACACTGTCCGCATCAAACACTCCCAGGACAGGGACAGCACGGGGTTAGATGCAGAGTAAAGCTCCCTCTATACTCCCTTAAAAATATGGCATGATTCCATTTACAATATCCTGGTTGATTGAAGTTACTTACTTAAAAGCAAACCACTGCAGATGCTGGAAATCTGGAACAAACACAGAAAGTGCTGGAGAAACTCAGCGGCTCTGACAGCAACCAAGGGGAGAGAGACAGAGAGAGACAGAGCTCCTGATGAGTCATAGCTAGCTTGATGACTCATGGAGGAGTTGGAGTGTGGTGCTGGAAAAACACAGCTGGTCAGGCAGCACCTGAGGAGCAGGAGAATCGACGTTTCGGGTAAAAGCCCTCTGACCCATTTGATGTGCATATCTATATATATGTTTAAAGTTTGGATTGCAAATGGAGTGACATGTGCATGTTGGTTAGTTTGGAAGAAAGATTTAATAAAACAAAGGTTTAATAATGGAAAATATTCCACCTGGCAGTCGGTGACTAGTAGTAGGACATAGAATATAGAACATTCCAGCGCAGTACAGGCCTTTCGGCCCTCAATGTTGCGCTGTCTTGTTAAACCAATCTGAATCCCATCTAAACTACACTATTCCATTTTTGTCCATATGCCTATCCAATGCCCATTTAAATGCCCTTAAAGTTGGCAAGTCTACGACTGTTGCAGGCAGTAGTAGTAGGCTGGTGTCCTGCAGTGATCTGTACTTGGGCCTCTGCTCTTTGTAGTTTTTATAAATGACTTGGATGAAGAAGTGGAAGGAAGGGTTAGTAAGTTTGCCAATGACACAAAGGTTGGTGGTGTTGTAGATAGTGGTGAGGGCTGCTGCAGGCTACAACGAGACATTGACAGGATGCAGAGCTGGCAGATGGAGTTCAACCTGAACAAAAGCCAAGTGATTCATTTTGGAAAGTCAAATTTGAATGCTGAATACAGGATTAAAGACAGGATTCTTGGCAGTGTGGAGGAACAGTGGGATCTTGGGGTCCATGTACATCGATCCCTCAAAGTTGCCACCCAAGTTGTTAGGGTTGTTAAGAAGGCATATGGTGTTTTCACTTTCATTTACAGGGGGATTGAGTTTAAGAGTTGTGAGGTTTTGCTGCAGCTCTATAAAACCCTGGTTAGACCACACTTGGAATGTTGTATCCGGTTCTGGTCGCCTCATTATAGGAAGGATGTAGATGCTTTCGAGAGGGTGCAGAGGGAGATTTACTAGGACGCTGCCTGGATTGGAGGGCCTGTCCTATGAGGAGAGGTTGAGTGAGCTAGGACTTTTCACACTGGAGAGAAGAAGGAAGAGAGGTGACTTGATCGAGGTGTACAAGGTGAGAGGCATAGATAGAGTGGATAGGCAGAGACTTTTTCCAAGGACAGCAATGGTTGTCATGAGGGGTTATCATTTTAAGATGATTGCAGGACGGTTTAGGGGAGATGTCAGAGGTAGGTTCTTCCACAGAGAGTGGTGGGTGCGTGGAATGCACTGTCAGCGGTGGGAGTAGAGTCAGAGACATAGGAACATTTAAGCAACTGCTGAACAAGCACCTGGACGGCAGTAAATTGAGAGGTGTGTAGGTTAGGGTGATCTAAGATTAAGAGAAATGTTGGGCACAGCATTGTGGGCTGAAGGGCCTGTACTGTTCTATGTTCCATATTCTATGTTCTATGTTTGAAAAAAAGGTTATAGAGTCTTTCTGAAACAATTTCAAGATTCAATATCCAGGCCAGGTAAACTGCAGTGAAGTGTGAATTCTGTGTTGTTTATGACATTTAGTAAACTATAGACTTGCTTTTGGGCTGAAGTTAATTAGGGACTGATTCTAGCTTAAGAAAACCCAGAGACTGAGAGCATTTAGGGCAGGTTTGGAGGAGACCTGACTGGGGTCTGAGGTTTGTGGGTGGCACGGTGGCTCAGTGGTTAGCACTGCTGCCTCGCAGCGCCAGAGACCTGGGTTCAATTCCCACCTCGGGTGACTGTCTGTGTGGAGTTTGCGCATTCTCCCCATGTCTGCGTGGGTTTCCTCCGGGTGCTCCGGTTTCCTCCCACAGTCCAAACATGTGCAGGTCAGGTGAATTGGCCATGGGAAATTGCCCATAGTGTTAGGTAAGGGGTAGATGTAGGGGTATGGGTGGGTTGCGCTTCGGCGGGTCGATATGGACTTGTTGGGCCGAAGGGCCTGTTTCCACACTGTAATGTAATGTAATCTAATCAAATACCGTTACAGCAAGGAACATATAGTCACCTTGGGGTAAAGGTTTAGTTTGTGAGGTTTCCAGATTATTAAAAGACGGAGAAAGTCTCAGCTCTCAGTTTTGTGGTGTGGAGGTGCCAGTGTTGGACTGGGTGGAACCAAGTCAGAGGGCATCAGGTGATAGTCCAACAGGTTTGTTTGAAATCACAAGCTTTCAGAGCGCTGCCCCTTCGTCAGGAGAAGACACTTCACCTGAGGATGGGGCAGGGCCCCGAAAGCTTGTGATTTCAAATAAACCTGTTGGACTATAACCTGGTGTCATGTGACTTCTGACTCAGTTTTCAGAGAATTCATGTAAAAATATTTCATAGCTCATGGACAAAAGTGGGGAGGTGCGGTTAGGTCGAAAGCTTTGATGTAGATGAGAGTTTTTTTTCTCTGGATTTGTGAGGCTATAGAATAATAGTGTTAGATAATAAATAAGACTTTATTTCAATGTACACTTAAATATCTTTCAAGTTAGGTTCAAGATTTAGATATTCCCATCTGGGTCACTAATGTCCTTGAGGGAAGGAAACTGCCATCCTTACCTGGTCTGGCCTACACGTGACTCCAGACCCACAGCGATGTGGTTACTTCTCAACTGCCCTCCGAAATGGCCTAGCAAGCCCCTCAGGTCAGAGGCAACTAGGGATGAGGGAATAAATGTTGGCCAGCCAGTGACACCCAGATCCCGTGTGTGAATAAAAAAAATTATGTTCTTTTGTGGTAATCAATTTCTGTTTTATTGTTAAAAGGAATCAGAAGCCTTTGTTTCAGTGAATTATCATTATGTTAAGTTAGGAGCAAAGCGATCTATCAAGCCAGCTTTCAGTCTGAGATCTAACTTTCTCAGTAGTAACATCAGCTCAGACCATACCCTGATCCTTTGCAGCTCCCATAATGTTTGTTCAGATGAGAGTTCCAAGAAAGCACAATAATACAATTGAAAGTTTGAATTAATCTACCAATGCTGGACATTAAGATCCTAATGAGGGCCCTTCCACGTTAAACCCTGATTATTTTCTCCTTTGTGAAGATATTAAATCTGCAGTAATACTGGTTCTCAACATTCAGGACCTGCAACACCCACTCCCTGTACCACCGACGCTCAGTAACAGCAGTGTGTACCATCTACAAGATGCACTGCCGAAATTCACCGAAGGTCCTCTGACAGCACCTTCCAAACCCATGACCACTTCCATCTAGAAGGACAAGGAGCAGCAGTTACATGGGAACACCACCCCCTGCAAGTTCCCTTCCAAGCCACTCACCATCCTGACTTGGAAATATATCGCTGTTCCTTCAGTGTCATTGGGTCAGGATCCTGTATTTCCCTCCCTCAGGGCATTGTGGGTCTACCCACAGCACATGGACTGTAGAGGTTCAAGAAGGCAGCTCACCCCCACCTTCTCAATGGGCAACTAGGGACGAGTAATAAATTCTAGGCCTAGGCAGTGATGCTCACATCCTGTGGAAGAATAATATAAATTTCCTCACTCGTCCCTGGATATAAGTTCAATTGATTACTGTATAAGGTAGTTGGTTAGTTGGCTGAGCTGCTGGGCTATTATGCAGTTGTTTTATGACCATTCTGGGCAAAATCATCAGAGTGACCTCTGTGAGGTGCTGTTGTTCTGTCCGCTTGCTATTATGGAGGTCCAGTCTATTGGGGGGGGAGTGTCAATTCTGGGTCTTCTCTGCACTGGTTGGTACACTGGGTCTGTCTCTTTCTGTTTGTTGATGGCCTTTTTGGTTGAAAACCAGGCTTCCAAGAACTCTCTGGGATGTCTCTGAGTGGCCTGTCCGAGAATTGGTTACTTTGTCATAATCGAATCGATGGCCCTCTTGGTCTGAGTGTACAGAGATGAGGGAGAGTGGATCATGTCGTTTCGATGCCAGCTGGTGATCGTGGAGCTGGATGTTTGTCCGATGTTGCAGTTGTTGCAAGGGATTTTGCATTCCACTTTGGTCCTACATGCCGTGGGTATGGGGTCCTTCAACACCAATTGTTGAAGTCACTCTGATGACACTAACAAAACGTCAGTGAGATAACCAACTCCCTCATCCACAACCTGAGCTACAGATCTTCACAAAAATCCTTAATGATTAATGTATTGATTACGATAGCTGCCTAGTTATGTTTAGGTCTAGATCAGTAATTTGGAGAATGTGAGTTAAAATCTCACCATGGATCTCTGTGAGTTTCAATTTTATTCAAAAAAAAAGGAAATAAGATAAAAGGTTGGTTTTGCTAAAAGTGACAGTGATAATGTTGTTGGATGAATTGATGCACTGATATCCTTTAGAGGGGGAACAGTGGTGACCTTCCTGAGTGTGGGTCTGTGGCTGATCCCAGGCACCGTCTGAATTGGGACTTGAACCCACAGCCTTTTCTCACTGAAGGAGAGTGGGAACCATTGGTCTCTGTTTGACACATACCCAGCTCTATTTGGGAGAGATATTATGATTGGTTATGGGTGTCCTGTGTTGGGGGATGGGGTAAGTCTAATAGCTGCTGTACATGTTTATATGTACAGTCGCGCCCCCGTACCCCCCCCGGGGGATACATTCCAAGACTTCCCACGGAAGGCTGAAACTGCGGATAGGAGCGAACCCGTTCATTTCAATGGCAAACGAACCTTCCCTGCAGCCCCCTGGACCCTGGTTCTGGAAGGTTCCCTAAAACAAGTTCGGGCCACGGTAAACCGCAGGTAACTGAAACTGTGGAAACCAATTCCATGAATACAGGGGTCGCCCTGTGCAGCTTCACGTCCAAAGCCTCACATGTTGGACAAGTGAGTAGCCACTCACCACCTCAGTCCATACATGACCAACACACCCTGCAATATTGTTAATGAGTCAACAACTCACATAATATAGCTCTTGGCCCTTGGACCTGGGTTAAGTCTCAGTTAAAATTCTTTGTGTTCAGTTTAAATCTCCTCACATAGTTAGTCATTTCTGAACCTTCAGGTAGAGAGCTCAACAAGATTAATTCCTAGCTCACAGCACTTTTAATTTATCGACGTAGATTAAAGGCGTTGAAGTTTGACACTTTGAAAGAAGAGAGACAGGGTTTCCAGGATTGTGCTCATACAAGTTAATGAGGAGCGAGCAAGCCCATGCTAGTCCCGGCAGTGTAAGGCTGGGTTGGGAGTTCACCTCTGAGCTCGAGCTGACTTGAAACACTGCTTTCTGACTCTGCGGTGGGGGAGGAGAGTGCTCTGCACACAGGGCAACATTGGTGGGTGGGACAGGCTGCGTGGAGCCGGGAATCTATCCCTGGCTCTTACTCGCTGATGTGTATCAAAATGGGATGGTTGGGAAATGCAAGCTTGGGGTACAGACAGAAAAGGATACCAGCAACAGTTAGGGGAAACTGAGCTCAAACATACTACCAAACCAACCAGACAATGGGAGGAATACTCCGACAATCTCAACCCAGTGTGACCCCAGGCACTTGTACATGGATTGATATGTTATAATTATCTGAGCTTAACTGAGACATTGAGATGAAAGACTACAAACAGACCTCCTAAACGTACAGACAGTATGTCAGTGTTTTCGAGTGAATGCAGCCAAATTGTTTGCTCAGTTGGTGGAATTTGGGATCTGAAATGTGGAGCCAGGTCACTCAGGGGTGATTGTGGGAAGCACGTTCTGACATCAAAGATCATAACATCATCAGGAACCTTCCCCCTGGGCACAGCTGTCCACTCTGGGGTTTATTCAGAGGTTTGTAAACTGAGATTGGCTGATTGTTTGAGACAGTTCTTTGCAGCAAAGAGAGTGAGTCCAGGAAGGTGTTTTCATGCCCAGTGCCAGAGTCTGGAACATTTGCTCAGGGCCGGGGAGGTCTGGGTAGGAGAGAGGCAAGATCCAGACATTGTGTCAAGGTCAGTCCCAAGGACACAATTGGGGCTGTTTGATATGGTCAGGAGTCACTGAGCGAGGAACTACATTCAGAAGCAAAACGTCAAAGCTCATAATATCTCACCCAGAGAGAAATGTCTTCACCCAGAGAGTGGTGATCCTGTGGAATTCACTACCACAGAGAGTGGCCAAGACATTGTGTGTTATCAAGAAGGAGGTAAATACAGTTTGAGTGGTTAAAATGATCAAGGGGTATGGGGGGGTGGGGGAGGGGAGGGGGTGGGGTGGGGGGGAGATGAACTGGATCAGACATGGTCATACTGAAAAGGTGAAGAACATTCGATGGGTCGAATGGCCCACTCCTTCTCCTATTGATATGTTACTATGACAAAGACAAGGAGTCACTTGTGGGTGTGGTGTCCAGGTCCCTAACAATAACCAGACAGTAGGATAAAGTGTGAAAGCAGAAACAATGGAGTTTGTTCAGAAAGGCAAGGCAATAATCACAGGAGACTTGAATCTATTTATTAGAATCCGATTTTATTGTCACCTCAACTCAAGTACAAAAGTACAGGAGTGCAATGAAAAGTGTATAATGTTGCCACACACAGCACCATCTTAGGTACAAAGTACAGAGAACATAGAACATTCCAGCGCAGTACAGGCCTTTTGGCCCTCGATGTTGTGCCAACCTGTGGAACCAATCTGAAGCCCATCTAACCTTCACTATTCCATTATCATCCATATGTCTATCCAATAACTATTTAAATACCCTTAAAGCTGGTGAGTCTACTACTGTTGCAGGCAATGCATTCCACGCCCCTACTACACTCTGCGTAAAGAAACTACCTCTGACATCTGTCCTATATCTATCACCCCTCAATTTAAAGCTATGCCCCCTCGTGCTAGACATCACCATTTGAGGAAAAAGGCTCTCACTGTCCACCCTATCTAACCCTCTGATTATCTTATATGCCTCTATTAAGTCACCTCTCAACCTTCTTCTCTCCAACAAAACAGCCTCAAGTCCCTCAGCCTTTCCTCCTAAGACCTTCCCTCCATACCAGGCAACATCCTAGTACATCTTCTCTTTCCAAAGCTTCCAAATCCTTCCTATAATGCGGTGACCAGAACTGTACGCTATACTCCAAATGTGGCTGCACCAGAGTTTTGTACAGCTGTAGCATGATCTCATGGTTCCGAAACTCAATTCCTCTACCAACAAAAGCTAACACACAGTTTGCCTTCTTAACAACTCTACCAACCTGGGTGGTAACTTTCAGGGATCTATGTACATGGACACCGAGATCTCTCTGCTCAGCTACACTACCAAGAAGCTTACCATTAGCTGAGTACTCTGCATTTCTGTTACTCCTTCCAAAGTGAAGCACCTCACATTTTTCTGCATTAAACTCCATTTGCCACCTCTCAGCCCAGCTCTGCAGCTTATCAATGTCTCTCTGTAACCTACAACATTCTTCGGCACTGTCCACAACTCCACTAACCTTAGTGTCTTCCACAAATTTACTAATCCATCCTTCTATGCCCTCACCCTAGGTCATTTATAAAAATGACAAACAGCTGTGGCCCCAAAATAGATCCTTGCGGTCCCCCACTAGTAACTGAACTCCAGGATGAACATTTCCTTTAAACAACTCCTCTCTGTCTTCTTTCAGCTCGCCAATTTCTGATCCAAACCGCTAAATCACCCTTAATCCCAAGCCTCTGTATTTTATGCAATTGCCTACTGTGGGGAACCTTATCAAATGCCTTACTGAAATCCACATACACCGCATCAACCACTTTACCCTCATCCACCTGTTCGGTCACCTTCTCAAAGAACTCAATAAGGTTTGTGAGGCACGACCTACCCTTCACAAAACTGTGCTGACTATCCCGAAGCAACTTATTCCTCTCTAGATGATTATAAATCCTATCTCTTATAACCTTTTCCAACATTTTACCCACAACTAAATTAAGGCTCACTGGTCTGTAATTTCCAGGGTTGTCTCTACTCCCCTTCTTGAACAAGGGAACATTTGCTATCCTTCAGTCTTCTGGTACTATTCCTGTAGACAATCACAACATAAAGATCAAAGCCAAAGGCTTGGCAATCTCCTCCCTTGCTTCCCAGAGAATCCTGGGATAAATCCCATCAGGCCCAGGGGATTGATCTATTTTCACACTTTCCAGAATTACTAACACCTTCTCCTTGTGAACCTCAATCCCATCTACTCCAGTAGCCTGTATCTCAGTATTCTCCTCAACAACATTGTCTTTTTCTAGTGTGAATACTGACAAAAAGTATTCATTTAGCACTTCCCCTATCTCCTCTGACTCCACGCACAACTTCCCAGTGCTTTGATTGGCCCTAACCTTACTCCAGTCATTCTTTTATTTCTGATATACCTATAGAAGGCCTTAGGGTTTACCCTGAGCCTATCCGCCAACAACTTCTCACGTCCGCTCCTGGCTCTTCTCAGCTCCCTCTTTAGGTCTTTCCTGGCTACCTTGTAACTCTAAAGCACCCTAACTGAGTCTTCATGTCTCATCCTAATATCAGCCTTCTTCTTCCTCTTGAAGAGAGATTCAACTTCCTTAGTAAACCACGGGTCCTGCACTCGACAACTTCCTCCCTGCCTGACAGGCACATACTTATCAAGGACACACAGGAGCTGTTCCTTGAATAGGCCTGACATTTCAATTGTGTCCATCCCCTGCAGTTTCCTTCCCCATCCTATGCATCCTAAATCTTGTATAATCACATTGTAATTGCCTTTCCCCCAGCTATAACTCTTGCCCTGCAGTACATACCTATCCCTTTCCATCGCCAAATTAAACATAACTGAATTGTGGTCACTATCACCAAAGTGCTCACCTACCTCCAAATCTAACACCTGGTTACAAATCTTAGCAACTAAAATATATGAACTGGGACATTCCAATGAGCACATGAATTCCCTACTATCAACTTCCTGGGGGTTATCATTGACCAGAAACATAACTGGACTCACCATATAAACACAGTGGCTATAACAGCAGGTCAGAGGCTAGGAATACTCTAACGGGTAACTCACCTTCTGACTCCCCAAAGCCTGTCCACCATCTACAAGGAACAAGTCAGGGGTTTGATGGAATGCTCCCCACTTACCTGGATGGGTGCAGCTCCAACAACACTCAAGAAGTTCAACACCATCCAGGACAAAGTAGCCCACTTGATTGGCACCACACTCACCGGCATCCACTCCCTACACCGCCGACGCTCAGTACCAGCAGTGTGTACAAAATGTACTGCAGAAATTCACCCAAGATCCTCAGGCAGCACCTTCCAGACCCATGACCACTTCCATCTAGAAGGACAGGGGCAGCAGATACATGGCAACACCACCCCCTGCAAGTTCCCCTCCAAGCCATTCACCATCCTGACTTGGAAATATATTACCTTTCCTTCAGTGTCACTGGGTCAGAGTCCTGGAATTCCCTCCCTAAGGGCATTGTGGGTCTACTACAGCACATGGACTGCAGTGGTTCAAGAAGGCAGCTCACACACACACACAAAATGAGTAGTTTGCATCAGTGTTTACTGTGGAAAAGGATTTGGAAGATATAGAATGTAGGGAAATAGATGGTGATTGAAAAATGTCCATATTACAGAGGAGGAAGTGCTGGATGTCTTGAAACACATAAAGGTGGATAAATCCCCAGGACCTGATCAGGTGTACCCTAGAACTCTATGAGAAACTAGGGAAGTGATTGCTGGGCCTCTTGCTGAGATATTTGTATCATCGATAGTCACAGGTGAGGTGCCGGAAGACCGGAGGTTGGCAAACGTGGTGCCACTGTTTAAGAAGGGTGGTAAAGACAAGCCAGGGAACTATAGACCAGTGAGCCCGACCTCAATGGTATGCAAATTGTTGGAGGGAATCCTGAGGGACAGGATGTACATGTATTTGGAAAGGCAAGGACTGATTCTGGATAATCAACATGGCTTTGTGCGTGGGAAATCATGTCTCACAAACTTACTTGAGTTTTTTGAAGAAGAAACAAAGAGGATTGATGAGGGCAGAGCAGTAGACGTGATCTATATGGACTTCAGTAAGGCATTCAACAAGGTTCCCCATGGGAGACTGGTTCGATCTCATGGAATACAGGGAGAACTAGCCATTTGGATACAGAACTGGCTCAAAGGTAGAAGACAGAGGAGGGTTGTGTTTCAGACTGGAGGCCTGTGACCAGTGGGAGAGCCACAAGGATCGGTGCTGGGTCCACTACTTTTCATCATTCATATAAATGATTTGGATGTGAGTATAAGAGGTACAGTTAGTAAGTTTGCAGATGACACCAAAATTGGAGTGGACAGCGAAGAAGGATACCTCAGATTACAACACGATCTTTATCAGATGGGCCAATGGACTGAGAAGTGGCAGATGGAGTTTAATTCAGATAAATGCGAGGTGCTGCATTTTGGGAAAGCAAATCTTAGCAGGACTTATACACTTAATGGTAAAGTCCTGGGGAGTGTAGCTGAACAAAGAGACCTTGGAGTGTAGGTTCATAGCTCCTTGAAAGTGGAGTCGCAGGTAGATAGGATAGTGAAGGAGGCACTTGGTATGCTTTCTTTTATTGGTCAGAGTATTGAGTACAGGAGCTGGGAGGTCATGTTGCAACAGTACAGGACATTGGTTAGGCCACTGTTGGAATATTGTGTGCAATTCTAGTCTCCTTCCCATCGGAGAGATGTTGTAAAACTTGAAAGGGTTCAGAAAAGATTTACAAGGATGTTGCCAGGGTTGGAGGATTTGAGATATAGGGAGAGGCTGAACAGGCTGAGGCTATTTTCCCTGGAGCTTTGGAGGCTGAGGGAGGACCTTATAGAGGTTTATAAAATTATGAGGGGCATGGATAGGATAAATAGACAAAGTCTTTTCCCTGGGGTTGGGGAGTCCAGAACTAGAGGGCAGAAGTTTAGGGTGAGAGGGGAAAGATATAAAAGAGACCTAAGGGGCAACCTTTTCACACAGAGGGTAGAATGAGCTGCCAGAGGAAGTGGTGGAGGTTGGTACAATTACAGCATTTAAAAGGCATCTGGATGGGTATATGAATAGGGAGATTGTGCAGTATAGCTGCAGTCTGAGACAGTCTGAGACTCTGTCATCATTCAGTCACATACAAGCTGCGCTTGACATTGTGCCTGCTGTGTGAGGAGATGAACGCTGTGAAGTCGGGAAATAAGCAGAGCTTGTTATTAACAGACGATAATCTAGTCAGCAGCCAAACATTAGCCCTGAATGTCTGTTTTCTGAATGAAAATAGACAGGATGAGGATTAACTGTTTTAGTGCAGAGCCATGGGAGCTTCCAAACCCAGACACACAGCTGAGACATTAATCTCCCACACGATGCTAGATACATGGGAGGAAGCTCACTGAGAGAAAGACAACGCAGCAATGGGAGAGTGTAGCACTGTCAGTGATACAACACTGAGAGAGTGTGGCACTGTCAGTGATACGGCACTGAGAGAGTGTGGCACTGTCAGTGATACAAGACTGAGAGAGTGTGGCACTGTCAGTGATACAGCACTGAGAGAGTGTGACACTGTCAGTGATACGGCACTGAGAGAGTGTGGCACTGTCAGTGATACAACACTGAGAGAGTGTGGCACTGTCAGTGATACAACACTGAGAGAGTGTGACACTGTCAGTGATACAGCACTGGGAGAGTGTGGCACTGTCAGTGATACAACACTGAGAGAGTGTGACACTGTCAGTGATACAGCACTGGGAGAGTGTGGCACTGTCAGTGATACAACACAGAGAGTGTGACACTGTCAGTGATACAGCACTGGGAGAGTGTGGCACTGTCAGTGATACGGCACTGAGAGAGTGTGACACTGTCAGTGATACAACACTGAGAGAGTGTGACACTGTCAGTGATACAACACTGAGAGAGTGTGACACTGTCAGTGATACAGCACTGGGAGAGTGTGGCACTGTCAGTGATACAACACTGAGAGAGTGTGACACTGTCAGTGATACAGCACTGGGAGAGTGTGGCACTGTCAGTGATACAACACTGAGAGAGTGTGACACTGTCAGTGATACAGCACTGTGAGAGTGTGGCACTGTCAGTGATCCGGCACTGAGAGAGTGTGACACTGTCAGTGATACGGCACTGAGAGAGTGTGGCACTGTCAGTGATACGGCACTGAGAGAGTGCAGCACTGTCAGTGATACCGCACTGAGAGAGCGTGGCACTGTCAGTGATACGGCACTGAGAGAGTGTGGCACTGTCAGTGATACAGCACTGAGAGAGTGCGGCACTGTCAGTGATACCGCACTGAGAGAGCGTGGCACTGTCAGTGATACGGCACTGAGAGAGTGTGGCACTGTCTGTGATACAGCACTGAGAGAGTGCGGCACTGTCAGTGATACCGCACTGAGAGAGCGTGGCACTGTCAGTGATATGGCACTGAGAGAGTGTGGCACTGTCAGTGATACGGCACTGAGAGAGTGTGGCACTGTCAGAGATACGGCACTGAGAGAGTGTGACACTGTCAGTGATACCGCACTGAGAGAGTGTGGCACTGTCAGTGATACGGCACTGAGAGAGTGTGACACTGTCAGTGATACGGCACTGAGAGAGTGTGGCACTGTCTGTGATACGGCACTGAGAGAGTGCGGCACTGTCAGTGATACCGCACTGAGAGAGTGTGGCACTGTCAGTGATATGGCACTGAGAGAGTGTGGCACTGTCAGTGATACGGCACTGAGAGAGGTTCAAACAAGACTTGTTTTCTCCACAGGATCGCCAACCAACATTATACACCAGGTACATTGACAACATTTTCTTCCTCAGGACCCATGGCGAGGAGTCGCTGATAAAACTACACAGTGACATCAACAAGTTTCATCCCACCATCAAACTCACCATGGACTACTCTCGACTATCTGTCTCATTCTTGGACACATGCATCTCCATCAAGGATGGACACCTCAGCACCACAATCTACCGCATACCCACAGACAACCTCACAATACTACACTTCTCCAGCTTCCACCCAAAACATATTAAACAGCCAATCCCTATGGACAAGTCCTACACGTACACCGGATCTGCTCAGATGAGGAGGAATGTGACAGACACCTGGAAGGATGCCCTCAAAGGAACAGGGTATGATGCCCAACTCATCGACCGCCATTCCGACGTGCCACAGCAAGGAACCATAATGATCTCCTCAGGAGACAGACATGTGCTGCAACTGACAGAGTACCCTTCATTGTCCAGTACTTTCCAGGAGCTGAAAAACGACACCATGTTCTTCGTGACCTGCAACACATTATCAATGGGGACGAGCACCTCGCCAAGACCTTCCCCACACCTCCACTACTTGCCTTTAAACAACCGCCAAACCTCAAACAGATCATTGTTCGTAGCAAACTGCCCGGCTCTCAGGACAACTCCATACAACCCTGTCACGGTAAGCGCTGCAAGACGTGTCAGAGTGTGGACATAGATACCACCATTACACATGGGGACACCTCCCACCATGTACGTGGCAGGTACTCATGTGACTCAGCCAACGTTGTCTATCTCATATGCTGTAGGCAAGGATGCCCGGAGGCTTGGGACATTGGGGAAACTGAGCAAAGACTACAGCAACAGATAAATGGGCACCGCACAACAATCAACAGACAGGAGGGTTCCCTCCCAGTTTGGGAATACTTCAGTGATCCAGGACATTCGACCTCGGGTGACCATCCTTCAAGGTGGACTTTGGGACAGGCAGCAGCGAAAAGTGGCCGAACAGAGGCTGATAGCGAAGTTTGGTACCCATAGGGAGGGCCTCAACAGGGACCTTGGGTTCATGGCACATTACAGGTGATCTCACGGCACTATACACACACACAGACAGATGCACACACACAGACAAGACGCACACCTACAGACACACACACTCACACGCTTCTATAAACACACACACACTCTCCTACAGACCCATACACTCATGCAGACCCTCTCTCATAAGCTCATATATACACTCCCACACTCACCCTCTCACAGACTTATACCCCTTTACATTCACACTCCCACACATACACACTCTCTCACAGACACTCACAACTCGCCCACCACCCCCAACACTCCCACATGTGCACATACACATATATGTTTGTGGGGTGAATTTGTAATTGCTGAATTACATTTTATTTTGCTCTAAAATTGCATGAATCCATGTAAGATTCTGTAACTCCCTTTTTTAGATGAGAATCAGCCTGAACATTGAGGCACAGACAGCCTCACACAGGGCATCTCACACCTTCAATGCACTATCTGGGCCAACATGACACAAATTGTTAAAGTTCACTTGAGGATGATTCTTATAAACGTTCTGTGATTTACATATGGAAGAACTGAAGCCAACATGGTCATTCTAAAAGATGAGAGACTTAACAAACAATCCCGGTCTATTTTAATAGATAATTTCAGTTATAACACACTGTAAACTTTTGCTATAAATTCTGTATCTTACAATCTTATTCTCCACAACCACCTGATGAAGAAGCAGCGCTCCAAAAACTAGTGCTTCCAAATAAATCTGTTGGACCATAACCTGGTGCTGTGTGATTTTTAACTCCCTTAATAGTGGATTTCAAAAGTTTCAATAACATTAGATATTAAACTGCCTGATCTGCAGCTTCACGTTCTGCCTGTAGCCTCCCTCCTCCATCCCGATAATGGATTTTGGCCTGAAACATGGAGTCTCCTGCTCCTCGGATGCTGTCTGAGCTGCTGTGCTTTTCCAGCTTCACATGTATTGACTCTGACGTCCAGCATCTGCAGTCCTCACTGTCTCCAACTCCATTGCCAATGTTGTGGTTAATCCTTCTGCTGTTCTCCCTGACTGGTGGAGTGGTCACTGCCCGTTTATAATTGGCCTTGAACGGAGAGGGTCGATAAGGCCCTTTCAGGAGTGAACCTGATTGATGTGGGTCTGGAGTCACATGGAGACCAGGCAGGGAGAGGCCAGCAGATCCCCGTTTAATGGGATGGTGAGTGTGGAGGCAGGAAATCAGGAATCCACCTCCAGAGTAGTGCCCTGCCAGTCTGCCTTATGATTTTATAAACCTCTGTAAGGTCACCCCTCAGCCTCCAACGCTCGAGGGAAAACAGCCTCAGCCTATTCAACGTCTCCCTATAGCTCAAATCGTCTGACTCTGGCAACATCCTTGTAAATCCTTTTTCAAGTTTCAAAGCATCCCTCTGATAGGAAGGAGGCCAGAATTGCACACAATATTCCAACAGTGGCCTAACCAATGTCCTGTACAGCCGCAACATGACCTCCCAACTCCTGTACTCAACACTCTGACCAATAAAGGAAAGCATACCAAACACCTTCTTCACTATCCTATCTACCTGCGACTCCACTTTCAAGGAGCTATGAACCTGCACTCCAAGGTGGCTTTGTTGAGCAACACTCCCCAGGACTTTACTGTTAAAAGGAACTGAGGCAATTTAATCAATTGTGATTGTAAATAAATAATTCATTGAGCACTTTGATCAGTCACAATATTTTGGTTATTTTAATGTGTGGGCCAGCTTTGATAGAGTGGTTGGGTGTTTGACTGACAGTGAAGATGAATCTGATGTATTGGTCAATGATGATGGAGTGGGGAATGTCACTGGATGAGGAAGTCTAATTCTCTGGAGATCTGGGTTCAAAATCTAGCACGGTAGCAGCTGGACAAGTTTCCATTCAATTCATCAAAAGTGGAACAGAAAGCTGATCTCAGTAACAATGATGAGAAAACTATGATTGATTGTCATTGAAACCCCATCAGGCTCACTCATGTCCCCTCAGGAAAGAAATCTGCCATCTTTACCTGGTCTGGGTCTACATGTGACTCCAGACCCCCAGCAATCTCATTGACACTTAATTCCCTCCTTAAATTGGTATCATTTAAAAGTAAAGGGGGCACCTATTTCAAATAGAGAGGGAGGAAAGGTGTTTTCTCTCTGATTATAACCCTTCCTCAAAAGACAGTGGATGTAGAATCTTTCAATAGTTTGAAGGCAGAGAGAGACAGAGTCTTGATGACCAATGGGATGGAGGATTATCAGGGGGTATTAATGAATGTCGGGTTGTGGTTAAAATTGGATCAACCGTGATCTTATTGAATGGGGGAGCAGGCTCAGAGGGCTGAGTGGCCTCCTCTTGTGCCTGGTTCGTATGTTCATCGATTTTGCTGCTCCTCAGATGCTGCCTGACCTGCTGTGTTTTTCCAGCGCCACACTCTCCACTCTGATCTCCAGCATCTGCAATCCTCACTTCCTCCTACACTAACAGTCCAGCAATACCAGGCCATCTCCTTCCCTCCTTGGATGCTGCCTGAACTGCTGTGCTCTTCCAGCACCACTAATCCAGAATCTGGTTTCCAGCATCTGCAGTCATTGTTTTTACCTTGTATGTTTGAATGCCCTTTGAAATGGCCCTTGCGAGACGCTCCATTCAGGGGCAATTAGGGATGGGCAACAATTGTTGCCCTTGTCATCAAGACCCATATCCCAGGAAAGAATAAATAATAAAACCCTATCAGATTGGAATGAGGCTGGATTGAGGAACTGAACCGTTATGGATTGGAACTGGCAGCCAATCAGCTTGTCGCATCCTTCATTGGAAAAGCCCACCACTGTTCCAGGAGGGTGTGGGAGGCTATCACAATGCAGTGTCTCCTATTTTCCTGGGGTAATGCTGCCCCACCCCGGCCCCCCATTCCGCCCAGAGCAAGCCCAAACCCTGCAATAAGTACCTGAGACTGAGCAACTCCTGGTCTACAGCCTCACACTGCCACCTCCTGGTACAGAGCAGAACAGTCAGGTACAGAGGCAGCAATTCATTTTCTGGGATGTGGTGCTTCTGGCATTAGTGATTTGGAGGAGCCGGTGTCGGATCAGAGTGGACAAAGTTAAAAATCACACAACACCAGGTTCTAGTCCAACAGGTTATTTGGAAGCACTAGCTTTCAGAGCGCTGCTCCTTCATCAGGTGGTTATGGAGCAGAATCATAAGACATGGCATTTATAGCAACAGGATCGCAGTGCCATACAACTTGGAGTTGTATGGTTCATCTTGGAGCGCAGTTACTAGCGGTGTTCCACAAGGATCTGTTTTGGGACCATTGCTGTTTGTCATTTTTATAAATGACCTGGAGGAGGGGCTTGAAGGCTGGGTGAGCAAGTTTGCGGATGACACGAAAGTCGGGGGAGTGGTGGACAGCGAAGAAGGATGTGGCAGGTTACAGTGGGATATAGATAAGCTGCAGAGCTGGGCAGAAAGGTGGCAAATGGAGTTCAATGTAGCTAAGTGTGAAGTCATTCACTTTGGTAGGAGTAACAAGAAGATGGATTACTGGGCTAATGGTAGGCTACTTGGTAGTGTGGATGAGCAGAGGGATCTTGGTGTCCATGTACACAGATCTCTGAAAATTGCCACCCAGGTAAATAGTGCTGTGAAGAAGGCATATGGCGTACTGGGCTTTATTGGTAGAGGAATTGAGTTCCGGAGTCCTGAGGTCATGTTGCAGTTGTATAAGACTCTGGTGCGGCCTCATCTGGAGTATTGTGTACAGTTTTGGTCGCCATATTATAGGAAGGATGTGGAGGCACTGGAACGGGTGCAGAGGAGGTTTACCAGGATGTTGCCTGGCATGGTAGGAAAATCGTATGAGGAAAGGCTGAGGCACTTGGGGCTGTTCTCATTGGAGAAAAGAAGGTTTAGGGGAGATTTGATAGAGGTGTACAAGATGATTAGGGGTTTAGATAGGGTTGACAGTGAGAACCTTTTTCCGCGTATGGAGTCAGCTGTTACTAGGGGACATAGCTTTAAATTAAGGGGAGGTTGGTATAGGACAGATGTTAGGGGTAGATTCTTTACTCAGCGGGTTGTGAGTTCATGGAATGCCCTGCCAGTATCAGTGGTGGACTCTCCCTCTTTATGGTCATTCAAGCGGGCATTGGACAAGCATATGGAGGTTATTGGGCTAGTGTAGGTTAGGTAGGCTTCGGTCGGCGCAACATCGAGGGCCGAAGGGCCTGTACTGCGCTGTATTTTTCTATGTTCTATGTTCTAACTGAAACGATATATTGATCAAACCTAGATTGCTGTTAAGTCTTTGATCTTTTGGAATGGGTTGCAGGTTTTGGTTCATTAATATTGTCAATCACAGAACTTCTTTTAAGTCACATTCTCAAGATAACTTAAGGTTTTACAACAAGGGGTGACATCTCAGCTCAAACAATGCCTTAAAGGCGTAAGGTTACAGTCTGTCTGTATCCCAATCTTGAGTCAGACTGGTTCTTTTTCCAATGTAGGAATTTATAAAATGTCACCTGGATTGACTGCCTGCAGATTGCCTGCTTTTTGAATAAAATAGAAAGTATCTGCAAATACAATTCTACAATCTCGGTTTGATCTGAGAAATTACCTTCTCTTATAAAACCTTCAGTTATCTCGAGAGTGTGACTTAAAGGAAGTTCTGGGATTTACATGCAAATGAACCAAAATCTACAACCCATCCGAAAAGATCAAAGACTTAACAGCAATCTCGGTTTGTTCAATATATCGTTTCAGTTGCATGACACTGTGATCTTTTGCTATAAATTCTGTGTCTTATGATCCTGTCCCGCAGCTACCTGATGAAGGAGCAGCACTCTGAAAGCTAGTGTTTCCAAATAAACCTGTTGGACTATAACCCGGTGTTGTGTGAATTTTAATTCTGTTACTAATGACCATTCTCTGACAAAGTTTCCACTATCACAGATGATAGCAGCTTTGACAACTGGACAGCCCTCTGAGAGGCAGCACAGTGGCTCAGTGGTTAGCAGTGCTACCTCACAGCACCAGGGTCCCAGGTTCACCTCCAGCCTCAGATGACTGTCTGTGTGGAGTTTGTACATTGTCCATGTGTCTGTGGGGGTTTCCTCCGGGTGCTCTGGTTTCCTTCCACAGTCCAAAGATGTGCAGCTCAGGTGAATTCGCCATGCTAAATTACCCATGGTGCATAGGGAAGTGGGTCTGGGTGGATTACTCTTTGGAGGGTCAGTGTGTACTGGTTGGGCCGAAAGGCCTGTTTCCACACTATCTGATCAATTCAATTTTTACATTCCTATCACTCTGCTATTGGAAGCCAGGGGTGCCAAGCTCTGGTCCTCCCTCCCTACAGCCCTCAGTCTCTGTCTCTCCATCTCTCCCTCTGCCCTCAGTCAACAAGCTTCTTAAAGCCTCTCTCCATCTGGCCATCTTATTGGTCACACCCTAATGGGGCTCAATAATACATTGTGTTTGGTCTTTCTCCTCCTTAATACAAGATTTATAATCATCTAGAAAGGAGTAAGTTGATTAGGGATAGTCAACACAGTTTTGTGAAGGGTAGGTCGTATCTCACAAACCTTACTGAGTTCCTTAAGAAGGTGACCAACCAGGTGGATGAGGGTAAAGCGGTTGTATATGGATTTCAGAAAGGCGTTTGGTCAGGTTCCCCACGGTAGGCTATTGCACAAAATACAGAGGCTTGGGATTAAGGGTGATGTAGCGGTTTGGATGAGAAATTGGCGAGTGGAAAGAAGACAGGGAGTAGTTGATATAAGGAGTTACAGAGAGTTGGGAGTGAATGAGTCAGTTTAACCCACACAGCTTTTGGTGTTAACATCACAACTGGAAATGGAGGGATGAGACTGAGGTGAGAAAATCAAGGACAGCACATGGGTGTTAAAATGGAAATCTAATTTTAAATAAAACTCTTCACCATGGCACTGATTAAATCCCTCAGGACTTCAGTGAAATACACTTTATATTCGGATTGTTCACCGGCTAGACTCCCTGCTTTGGGCTTTGATTATAATTAGAAAGAGTAGTGCTAGTACACAGAATGATCTGGAAACACCTCTAAGGAAAGCTGTGACATCACTGTGACCCCATTATTTATCTATTTGTTGTAAAATCCTGGCACACATAGGAAGATGGTTGTGGTTGTTGGAGGTCGGTCATCTCAGCTCCAGGACATCTCTGCAGGAGTTCCTCAGGGTAGTGTCTTAGACCCAACCATCTTCAGCTGCTTCATCAATGACCTTCCCTCCATCACAACGTTAGAAGTGGGGATGTTCGCGAATGTTTGCATAATGTTCAGCACCATTCACTATCCTTAGATACTGAAGACGTCCATGTTCAAATGCAGCAAGATGTGGACAATATCCAACGGGTTTGGGCTGGATAGTAAAGTTGAGTGCACAACAATGCCATGGGTCACAAACAGTGAGATAGCCTCAGGAATTCTCCAACCACATTATTCAATAAATACATTGGTGTATCAATATTTATGTCATACAGATAATGCACCACAGTCCCTTTGGCCTGCTCTCTCAGGGAGATGTTTGCTGGCGGTTTAACCTGAAGATCACCATGTCTCAGGTGAGGGGAGAGATTGAGGAGGAGAGTCCCTCATTGTCACCTCAGTTGGTGCAGGAATTGAACCGACGTGGTTAGCGTCACAACCCAATCTTCAAGCTAACTGAGCTCCTCATTGTGTTATGCAAATCAACAGCTGGAAGAAATAAAAAACCAAAGGTGCTGGAGAAACTCAGCAGGTTTGGCAGCATCTGAGGAGAGAAAGCAGAGTTGATGTTTCAAGTCTGAAATAACTCTTTGTCGGAGCACTCTGGAAGGATTCTCTTTATAAAGAATAGTGTTACATGCTATAATTCCCAGCGCTGCAAGGCAATGGTAAATCATGCTGATAGTCCCTCAATGTTGAGAGGAAAGGGTCTACGCATTTAACATTGGCAGAGGATGAAACACTCATGACTTTTAACTACAAGAGGCACTTATCGTTATCGTAAGGAGATGGAATACTGTTTGGGAAAGTGTGAGATTATGCACTTAAGTAAGAAGAATAGAGACATAGACTGTTTCCTAAATAGAACAGGGAAGGTTTCAGAAATCTGAAGCACAAAGGGACTTAGGAATCCTAAATTCAGGATTGCTATAAAATTAATCTGCAGGTTCAGTTGGCAGTTAGGAAGGCAAATGCAATGTTCGCATCCATTTCGAGAGGGTTAGAACACAAGAGCAGAGATGTACTGCTGAGGCTGTGTAAGACTCTGGTCAAACTGCATTTGGAACATTGTGAGCAGTTTTGGGCCCCGTATCTAAGGAAGGATGTGATGGCATTGGAGGGGGTCCACAGGAGGTTTATAAGAATGATCCCGGGAATGAAGGGATTGCAATCTGAGGAGTGGTTGAGGCCTCTGGGTCTGTACTCGATGGAGCTTAGAAGGATGGGGCACAGGGGTGGAATCTGATTGAAATGTAGAGAATCCCGAGAGGCCTGGACAGCGTGGATGTGGAGAAGAGGTTTCCATGAGTCAGAGAGGTTCGGGCCCGAGACACAGCCTCAGAGCAAAGGGAACTGAGAGGAGGGAAGGTTTCTTCAGCCAGAGGGTGGTGACTCTGTGGAATCATTACTGCCGAGGGCTGTGGGGGCCAAGTCATTCAATGTATTTAAGATAGAGATAGATAGGTTCTTGTTTAGTAAGGGGGTCAGAGGTTATGAGGAGAGTTAGTAAGTCATACAACACAGAAATAGACCTGTGAGGCAATTTTCAAAGAACTATGTACCTGAAGCCCTCTGGTCTCTCGGTGTGAACACAGTACCCAGAGCCCTATCATTAACTGTATAAGTCTGATCTTTGTTTGTTTCACCAAAATGCAACCCCTCACATTTCTCCAAATTAAACTCCACCTGCTCCTCCTCAGCCCATTGGCTCCAGTTGATCAAGATCCGTTTGTAATCTTAGATTTCCGTTTTTCACGGTCCACTATACCATCAGTGTTGGTGTCATCTGCAAACTTACTAATCGTGCCTCCTATATTCACATCCACATCTTTTATATACAGTAGGTGACAAACAACAGTGGACCCAGCACTGATGCCTGCAGAACACTGCTGGTCACAGGCCTCCAGTCCAATAAAAAAACAACCACCACCTTCTGCCTCCTACTGTATAGCTAATTTTGTCCAACTCATCCAGGCTGACCATATTTCCAAAATCAACCAATGCCACCTTCTTGCATTTGGACCCATACCCCTCTAAACCTTTCCTATTCACATACCTGTCCAAATGTCTTTTAAATATCGTTACTGTACCTGCATCTACCACTTCCTCTGGCAGCTCATTCCATACACACTCCACCCTCTGTGTGAAACAGTTACCCACCAGGTCCCTTTTAAATCTTTTCCTCTCACCTTAAAAATGCCCCTTGCCCATTCTAGGGAATAAACCTTTACTTTTCACATTATCTATGCCCCTCATGATGTTATAAATCTCTACAAGGTCACCCCTCCACCTTCTGTGCTCCAGAGAAAAAATCTCAGCCTCTCCTTATAACTCAAACCCTCCAGTCCCAGCAACGTCCTGGTATTGGATGTAGGTTTGCTCGCTGAGCTGGAATGTTCATTTCCAGACATTTCGTCACCCTATTAGGCAACATCTTCAGTGAGCCTCAGGCGCAGCAGTGTACATGATTCCTGCTTTCTATTTATATGTTTGGGTTTCTTTGGGTTGGCAATGTCATTTCCTGCGGCAATATCATTTCCTGCGGTGATGTCATTTCCTGCGGTGATGTCATTTCCTGTTCTTTTTCCATGGGGTGGTAGATGGGGTCTAATTTGATGTATTTGTTGATAGAGTTCCGGTTAGAATGCCATGCTTCTAGGAATTCTCATGTGTGTCTCTGTCTGGCTTGTCCTAGGATGGATGTGTTGTCCCAGTTGAAGTGGTGTCCTTCCTCATCTGTATATAAGGATACTAGTGAGAGAGGGTCATGTCATTTTGTGGCCACTTGTGTTCATGTATCCTGGTGGCTAGTTTTCTGCCTGTTTGTCTAATGTAACGTTTGTTACAGTTCTTGTACGGTATTTTATAAATGATGTTAGTTTTGCTCATTGTCTGTATAGGGTCTTTCAAGTTCATTAGCTGCTGTTTTAGTGTGTTGGTGGGTTTGTGGGCTACCGTGATGCCA
The DNA here is from genome assembly GCF_047496795.1 of Chiloscyllium punctatum. Lineage (NCBI taxonomy): Eukaryota > Metazoa > Chordata > Chondrichthyes > Orectolobiformes > Hemiscylliidae > Chiloscyllium > Chiloscyllium punctatum. The sequence goes on along the minus strand of NC_092764.1, from coordinate 5,955,665 downwards.
AAGAGTCTGAGTAGTCTGGCAGTCATTTCTGAGATGTCTTTGATGTAGGAGAGAGTGACTAGGGTTTCTGGATGTGTTTTGTCTGCTTGTTTGGGTTTGTTGCTGAGAAATCAGCAGACTGTTTTCATTGGGTGTCCATTCTTTATGAATACACGGTGTAGGTGATTTTCCTCTGCTCTGCAGGAAATGACATCACCAATCCAAAGAAACCCAAGCATATAAATAGAAAGCAGGAATTTTCAGCACTGCTTCACCTGAGGCCCACTGAAGATGTTACCGAATAGGGTGACAAAATGTCTGAAAATGAACCTTGCAGCTCAGTGAGCAAACCTCCATCCAAAACCTCAACCTGAGCTACAAATCTTCTCAAAACTCACTAAGACCTATGGGTGCAAAATGCTAAAACTGGCCTGAAAATGGGAAACGAATGCCATCCGACAGAGTGCCATCTGTGACCAGCTGTACTTCCTGCACGAATGCCTAAGGAAACAGGTGCTACCTAAATGTCTTCAATACAAACCTCCCCTTAACACCCCACTAGCCATAAGAATAGCAGAGCAAAATGGCCACAGAATGCTTACAGAAATGATTAATGATACCCACAACAGACGCCGTAAATACAACCAGGAAATTTTGCATCAAAAATCTTTACTCAGTCATGCAACAGACCATGAATGGACAGACACAGTACAACAAGTCATAGATATTAGACAACGACAAACACAGAAAATAAAAAAAACTAGACCTGCAGAAAAAAACTAGACAAGTTTGCACAAAGTAACAACACTGACAACACAGAAACTTGGATAAAAAACTTATCTGACCGACCCTTAACAGACACTGAAAAAGCCGTCTTAGTAAGAGGATTAAATTACAACTGCCAGGATGCGGACAAGAAAGCTTTCTTAGCAGTATTAGAAACAGCACTGAAAGACAACCAACTCACAGAAGAAACCCAGCAAACCATCAGACAGATAGTCGCACCAACATTAAGCAGAAAAAAGGAAGGAAACACACTCAATACACAAGAAAGGAAAGCACTAGAAGGACAAAGAAAAAGATAAAACATTGTTATCCTACCTGCAGACAAAGGATGCTCGACAGTCATTCTAAATCGAAGAGACTACATTGAAAAAGCGACGCACATCTTACAGATACCAATACTTACCAACAAGTGGTGATAGACCCGGCCCCACAACTAAAGAACCAAATCACAGCCCTACTCAAAAAACTTGAGAAATCTGGAGAAATAAATAAGACCGACTTCCAAAAAAATGAAACCAGGCGGATCCATCACACCACGCTTCTACAGATTACCCAAAATTCATAACCCAGGAGCCCCCCTCAGACTCAGTCTCGCTACCTGGAACACCAACTTACAGACTGGCCAAAGAGCTACACCAAAGACTAAAACACTTAGTAGAAGACTCACACCACTCCATCCACTCTACCCCTGAATTCCTGAAGACCATCAAAGACACCAAGATAGAAGAGGATGAAATAATGGTCTCCTTTGATGTAACAGCCCTGTTCACATCAATCAACATTAACCCAGCCAAGGAAACACTGACTACACTATTAGAAGACCCAAAGACACATGCACCAAACACCATCAACTTCCTCAGCAAGGACAGTATCATCAAACTAGTGGACCTATGCCTTACCACCCACTTCACCATCAACAACAAAACCTACAAACAAACCAACGGAACACCCATGGGATCTCCGATATCAGGGTTCTTAGCAGAGGCAGTAATGCAGAAACTTGTACAAACAGCGCTGCCAACCTCCAACCCAAGCTTTGGGTCCGCTACCTGGATGACACCTTCGTCATCACGAAACAAAACAAATGAGAGGAAACCTTCAAGACCATCAATAATACCCTCACTGACATAAAACTCATGAAAGAAGAGGAAAACAACAACAAACTGACATTTCTAAATGTCGCAGTAGGGCAACAGCCAATGGGGACCTTCAAACCAGTGTCTACAGGAAAACAACACATACTGACCAAATACTGAACTACAGAAGCAATCATCCCAACATCTACAAACGCTGCATTAGAACATTATTTCAAGGAGCCAACACACACTGCAGCACAGGGGAACTATGCCGAGCAGAGGAAAATCACCTATACAGTGTATTCAAAAAGAATGGGTATCCAATGAACACGGTCTCAGCAACAAATAAGCAGACAATACACATCCAGAAACCCTAGTCACTCTCTCCTACATCAAAGACATCTCAGAAATTACTGCCAGACTACTCAGACTCTTTGGCATCACGGTAGCCCACAAACCCACCAACACACTAAAACAGCAGCTAATGAACTTGAAAGACCCTATACAGACAATGAACAAAACTAATGTCATTTACAAAATACCGTGCAAGGACTGTAACAAACATTACATTGGACAAACAGGCAGAAAACTAGCCACCAGGATACATGAACACCAACCAGCCACAAAATGACATGACCCTCTCTCACTAGTATCCTCACATATGGATAAGGAAGGACATCACTTCACTACAGAAAGTATGCAGTAGTGAGTAGAGTGGGTTCCTTCTTGATTATATGTTTTTTTGAGATATGTCTCTTGATTAAAGTTAAAATATAAGCCATAACTATTAATCTAACCTGGGTCGGTGTTTTGTAAAGGAATAAGACGGTGTTATTTTCTGGGTCTGTAGATTGTGAAGGAGCAAAAATGGCCTTTAATAGAGTAATATGTACTTCTTGTCAGATGTGGGAGTTTAAAGATAGTTTAAGGGTTACTGCGGATTATATCTGAAATAAATGCTGTTGGTTGTGAATCTTATCTGATCGAATGGATCAGTTGGAGAGACAGTTAGAAGCGATGAGGAATTTGCAACAGCAAACCCCAGGAAGGGTAAGAGAGGTCGGCACCTAGTGCAGGTGTGTTCTGTGGCTATACCCATCTCAAACAAATATGCTGTTTTGGAAAATGTAGGGGATGAGGGATTCTCAGGGGAACAAAACACAAATAGCCAAGTTTCTGGTATTGTGACTGGCTCTAATGCAACGAGGGGTAGGTCAGGTTCCAAGAGATCAGTTGTATTGGGGGATTGTCTAGTCCGAGGTACAGACAGACGTTTCAGTGAAAAAGCAGAATGGTGTGTTGTTTCCCTGGTGCCAGGATCAAGGATGTCTCAGAGAGGGTGCAGAATGTTCTCGCGGGGGAGAGGGGCCAGCAAGAGGTCATTGTCCACATAGGAACCAACAACCTAGGAAGGGAAAAGGTTGAGATTCTGAAGGATGATTACAGAGAGTTAGGCAGGAATTTAAAAGGGAGGACCTCAAGGGTAGTAATATCTGGATTACTCCCAGTGCTATGAGCTAGTGAGGGCAGGAATAGGAGGATAGAGCAGATGAATGCATGGCTGAGGAGCTGGTGTATGGGAGAAGGATTCACATTTTTGGATCATTGCAATCTCTTTAGGGGTAGAAGTGACCTGTACAAGAACGATGGATTGTACCTAAATTGGAAGGGGACTAATATACTGGCAGGGAAATTTGCTAGAGCTGCTCGGGAGGATTTAAACTAGTAAGGTGGGTGGGGGGGGGACCCAGGGAGATACTGAGGAAAGAGATTGATCTGAGACGGGTACAGTTGAGAACAGAAGTGAGTCAAACAGTCAGGGCAGGCAGGGACAAGGTAGGACGAATAAATTAAACTGCTTTTATTTCAATGCAAGGGGCCTAACAGGGAAGGCAGATGAACTCAGGGCATGGTTAGGAACATGGGACTGGGATATCATAGCAATTACAGGAACATGGCTCAGGGATGGACAGTGCTGGAGGCTTAATGTTCCAGGATACAAATGCTACAGGAAGGATAGAAAGGGAGACAAGAGAGGAGGGGGAGTGGTGTTTTTGATAAGGGATAGCAGTACAGCTGCGCTGAGGGAGGATATTCCCGGAAATACATCCAGGGAAGTTATTTGGGTGGAACTGAGAAATAAGAAAGGGATGATAACCTTATTGGGATTGTATTATAGACCCCCTAACAGTCAGAGGGAAATTGAAAAACAAACTTGTAAGGAGATCTCAGCTATCTGTAAGAATAATAGGATAGTTATGATAGGGGATTTTAACTTTCCAAACATCGTCTGGGACTGCCATAGTGTTAAGGGTTTAGATGGAGAGGAATTTGTTAAATGTGTACAAGAACATTTTCCAATTCAGTATGTGGATGTAACTACTAGAGAAGGTGCAAAACTTGACCTACTCTTGGGAAATAAGGCAGGGCAGGTGACTGAGGTGTCAGTGGGGGAGCACTTTGGGGCCAGCGACCACAATTCTATTAGATTTAAAATAGTGATGGAAAAGGATAGACTGGATCAAAAAGTTGAAGTTCTAAATTGGAGAAAGGCCAATTTTGACGGTATTAGGCAAGAACTTTCAAAAGCTGATTGGAGGCAGATGTTCGCAGGTAAAGGGACGGCTGGAAAATGGGAAGCCTTCAGAAATGGGATAACGAGAATCCAGAGAAGGTATATTCCTGTCAGGGTGAAAGGGAAGGCTGGTAGGTGTAGGGAATGCTGGATGACTAAAGAAATGGAGGGCTTGGTTAAGAAAAAGAAGGAAGCATATGTCAGGTATAGACAGGATAGATCGAGTGAATTCTTAGAAGAGTATAAAGGAAGTAGGAGTATACTTAAGAGAGAAAATAGGAGGGCAAAAAGGGGACATGAGATAGCTTTGGCAAATAGAATTAAGAAGAATCTAAAGGGTTTTTACAAATACATTAAGGACAAAAGGGTAACTAGGGAGAGAATAGCCCAAAAGAAGGGCTTATACCCAAAACGTCAATTCTCCTGCTCCTTTGATGCTGCCTGACCTGCTGCGCTTTTCCAGCAACACATTTTTAAGCTCTGATCCCCAGCACCTGCAGTGCTCACTTTCTCCGAGAGAACAGGGCCCCTCAAAGATCAGCAAGGCAGCCTTTGTGTGGAGCTGCAGGAGATGGGGGAGATACAAAATGAGTTTTTTTCACCTGCACTTACTGTGGAAAAGGATATGGAAGATATAGAATGTAGGGAAATAGATGGTGACATCTTGCAAAATGTCCAAATTACAGATGGGGAAGTGCTGGATGTCTTGAAACGGGTAAAAGTGGATAAATCCCCAGGACCTGATCAGGTGTACCCGAGAACTCTGTGGGAAGCTAGGGAAGTGATTGCTGGGCCTCTTGCTGAGATTTTTCTATCATCGATAGTCACAGGTGAGGTGCCGGAAGACTGAAGGTTGGCTAACGTGGTGCCACTGTTTAAGAAGGGCGGTAAGGACAAGTCAGGGAACTATAGACCAATGAGCTTGACGTCGGTGGTGGGCAAGTTGTTGGAGGGAATCCTGAGGGACAGGATGTACATGTATTTGGAAAGGCAAGGACTGATTAGGGATAGTCAACATGGCTTTGTGTGTGGGAAATCATGTCTCACAAACTTGATTGAGTTTTTTGATTAAGTAACAAAGAGGATTGATGAGGGCAGGGCAGTAGATGTGATCTATATGGGCTTCAGTAAGGCGTTCGACAAGGTTCCCCATGGGAGACTGGTTAGCAAGGTTAGATCTCATGGAATACAAAGAGAACTAGCCATTTGGATACAGAACTGGCTCAAAGGTAGAAGACAGAGGGTGGTGGTGGAGGGTTGTTTTTCAGACTGGAGGCCTGTGACCAGTGGAGTGTCACAAGGATTGGTGCTGGGTCCACTACTTTTTGTCATTTACATAAATGATTTGGACGTAAGCATAAGAGGTACAGTTAGTAAGTTTGCAGGTGACACCAAAATTGGAGGTGTAGTGGACAGCGAAGAAGGTTACCTCAGATTACAACAGGATCTTGATCAGATGGGCCAATGGGCTAAGAAATGGCAGATGGAGTTTAATTCAGATAAATGCGAGGTGCTGCATTTTGGGAAAGCAAATCTTAGCAGGACTTGTACACTTAATGGTAAGATCCTAAGGAGTGTTGCTGAACAAAGAGACCTTGGAGTGCAGGTTCATAGCTCCTTGAAAGTGGAGTCGCAGGTAGATAGGATAGTGAAGTAGGCGTTTGGTATGCTTTCCTTAAATTGGTCAGAGTATTGAGTACAGGAGTTGGGAGGTCATGTTGCGGCTGTACAGGCCACTGTTGGAATATTGTGTGCAATTCTGGTCTCCTTCCTTTCAGAAAGATGTTGTGAAACTTGAAAGGGTTCAGAAAAGATTTACAAGGATGTTGCCAGGGTTGGAGGAATTGAACTATAGGGAGAGGCTGAACAGGCTGGGGCTGTTTTCCCTGGAGCATCAGAGCTTGAGGGGTGACCTTATAGAGGTCTACAAAATCATGAGGGGCATGGATAGGATAAATAGGCAAAGTATTTTCTCGGTGGTGGGGGAGTCCAGAACTAGAGGGTGAGAGGGGAAAGATATTAAAGAGATCCAAGGGGCAACTTTTTCACACAGAGGGTGGTATGTGTATGGAATGAGCTGCATTTAAAAGGCATTTGGATGGGTATATGAATAGGAAGGGTTTGGAGGGATATGGGCCGGGTGATGGCAGGTGGGACTAGATTGGGTTGGGATATCTGGTCGGCACGGATGGGTTGGACCGAAGGGTCTGTTTCCATGCTGTACATCTCTATGACTCTATGACTGTATGACAGGGACAATACATCCATCCTAGGACAAGCCAAACAAAGACAAGCGCGAGAATTCCTATTGGCATGACATTCCAACTGGAACTCCATCAATAAACACATTGAGTTAGACCCCATCTGCCATCCCTGAGAAAAGGAACCGGAAGTGACTTCACCACAGGAAATAACATCACCACTGGAAATGACATCAACAACCCAAAGAAACCGAAAAATATAAATAGAAAGCAGGAATTTTCAGCATTGCTTCGCCTGAAGCCCACTGAAGATATTACCTAGTATGGTGACAAAATGTCTGGAAATGAACCTTCCAGCTCAGTGAGCAAACCTACATCCAGAACCTCAACCTGAGCTACAAATCTTCTCAAACTCACTAACATCCTGGTAGTTTTAAAATCTTTACTGAACCCTCTCCAATTTAATAATATCTTTCCTGTAGCCTTACCAATGTCCTATACAACCGCAACATGATGTCCCACACCTGATACTCCATGGTCTAGGCAATGAAGGCAAGTGTGTCAAACACCTTCTTAACCATCCTGACCACCTGTGATGCAATTTTCAAAGAACTATATACCTGAAACCCCTCCTCCCGAGTCTCTCTGTGTGAACACACTATCCAGGGCCCTATCATTAACTGTATAAGTCTTGTCCTCGTTTGGTTCAGCAAAATGAAATCCCTAACATTTCTCCAAATTAAACTCCATCTGCTACTCCTCAGTCCATTGGCTCCAGTTGATCAAGATCCCATTGTAATCTTAGATTTCCTTTTTTCACGGTCCACTGTGCCATCAGTGTTGGTGTCATCTGCAAACTTACTAATCGTGCCTCCTATATTCACATCCACATCTTTTATATACAGTAGATGACAAACAACAGTGGACCCAGCACTGATGCCTGCAGAACACTGCTGGTCACAGGCCTCCAGTCCAAAAAAACAACTACCACCTTCTGCCTCCTACCGTAGAGCTAATTTTGTCTCCAATTGGCGAGCTCACCCTGAATCCCATGTGATCCAACTTTACTAATTGGTCATGCAGAACCTTATCAAAGGTTTTACTAAAGTCCATGTTAACAATGTCTACAGCTCCACCCTCATCCATCTTTTTCGTTACATCCTCAAAAAACTCAATCAAGTTAGTGAGACATGATTTCCCTCACACAAAGCCATGCTGACTATCCCTAAGCGGTCCTTGCCTTTCCAAATGCCTGTAAATCCTATCTTTCAGAATCCCCTCCAACAACTTACCCACCACCTGATGTCAGACACACAGGTCTGCAGTTCCATGGCTTTTCCTTGCAGCCTTTCTTCTATAAAGGCACACCTTTAACCACTCTCCAGTCCTCCAGCCCCTCATCCATGGGTGTCATTGACACAAATATCTCAGCTAGGGACTCCACAATTCCATACCTAACTTCCCACAGTTACCCTGAGATACCCTTAGAGTCATAGAGATGTACAGCACGGAAATATATCCTTCAGTCCAACTCATCCATGCAGACAAGATACCCTAAATTAATCTAGTCCCACCTGCCAGCACCCGGCCCATATCCCTCTAACCCCTTCCTATTTATATACCCATCCAAATGCCTTTTAAATGTTGTAATTGTATCAAAATCCACCACTTACTTTGGGAGCTCATTCCATACACATACCACACTCTGCATGAAAAAGTTGCCTCTTAGATCCCTTTTAAATCTTTCCCCTCTCTCTTTAAACATATGCCTTCTAGTTCTGGACTCCCCTACTCCAGAAAAAAAGATCTTGTCTATTTGCTCTATCCATGTTCCTCATGACTTTATAAACATCTCCATAAGGTCACCCCTCAGCCTTCAGCACTTCAGGAAAAATAGTCTCAATCTGAGCCTCTCCCTGTAGCTCAAATCCTCCAATCCTGGCAACATCCTTGTAAATCTTTCCTGATCCCTTTCAAGTTTCACAACATCCTTCCAATGGGAAGGAGACCAGAATTGCACGCAATATTCCAAATGTGGCCTAACCAATGTCCTGTACAGCCACAACATGACCTCCCAACTCCTGTACCCAATACTCTGACCAATGAAAGAGAATATACCAAACTCCTTCTTCACTATCCTATCTACCTGTGACTCCACTTTCAAGGAGCTATGAACCTGCACTCCAAGATCTCTTTGTTCAGCAACACTCCCTCGGACCTTACCATTACGTGTATAAGTCCTGCTAAGATTTGCTTTCCCAAAGTGCAATACATCACATTTATCTAAATTAAACTCCATCTGCCACTCCTCAGTCCATTGGCCCATCTGATCACGATCCCATTGTAATCTGAGGTAACCTTCTTTGCTGTCCACTACACCTCCAATTTTGGTGTCATCTGCAAATTCACTAACTATACCTCTTATGCTCACATCCAAATCATTTACATAAATGACGAAAAGTGATCAGGTCCCAGAAATTTATCCCCCTTTATGTTTTTTAAAACCTCCAGCACCTCTTTTTCTATGGTGTGGCCTGTGTTTAAGACACCAATATTTATTTCCTCGAGTTCCCTCACCTTCATTTCTTTCTGCACAGTAAAAATGATGCAAAATAAATAGTCCCCACTGAACCTCAGACCTGACAGTTCAGTTCTCTAACCAAACACTGTGTGACAGCTTCAGATTGCATGGAATTCAATGCAGTTTCAAGATTCTTTCAGAATTATTACCTTAAACAACAATTTCCAGACCTTCGATTATAAACTTCATGAAGGTGTGTTCAATCGATATTCTGACATCCTGTGTCCCTCTGGTTTATCAGGGACTGGCATCTTCATCAATACCATCTCTCACACCAGGTGGCAGTGTATAACCATTTAACAATTCCAGCCACACCTGCTGAATTGCATCTCTCTGTTCGTTGTATTTTGAATAAACTTTGGGGCCCTGGGTGCTGACCAGTATTCCAAAGATTCAGGTGGATAACGTGTGGAGCACAGTCAGAGACTAACGGAAGGAACAGACATATCATGTCTAAGTGTTAACATCGAATGTATGTTTTGGAGGGAGGTTAAAGCATCAAGTCTGAAGCTCCAGACAATCTGATAATATCATAAATTCACTGGAGTTTAGCAGAGAGAGAGGTGATCTCATTGAAAAAACATACAGGTTTCTTATTGGGCTTGACTGGGTTGTGGAGGAATGTCGGATCAGGCAACATCGTATTGAATGGTGCAGCAGGCTTGAGGGGCCGAATGGCCTACTCCTGTTCCTATTTCTTACAGCTTTATGATAAAGACTTGAATGGGGAAAGGTAGAGGATGTGAGGATCTCTCGAAGGAGGCTGACCTATAATTTTACTCTCATTATTCTCTGAAATGTTTCCATCTGCAATATGTTCAGAGTGTAATGACACACCTCTGGAACAGGTGGGACTTGCAACTGGACTTCCTGACTCAGAGGCAATGGTCACTATCAGCTTTGACAAAGGGTCAGTTAGTCTCTAAACGTCAGCTCTTTTCTCTCCTTACAGATGCTGCTAGACCTGCTGAGATTTTCCACCATTTTCTCTTCTGGTTTCAGATTCTAGCATCCACAGTAATTTGCTTTTATATAACTGTTGTAGTTTACTGCTTGGTTGGCCCCACATCCACAGACACCCACTCCCTCCCCCACCGAAGCTCAGTAGCATCAGTGTGTACCATCTACAAGATGCACAGCAGAAATTCACCAAAGATTCTCAGGCAGCACCTTCCAAACCCACAACCACTTCCATCTAGAAGGACAAGGGCAGCAGTTACATGGGAACACCAGGCCCTGCAAGTTCCTTTCCAAACCACTCACCATCCTGACTTGGAAATATATCACCGTTCCTTCAGTGTCTCTGGGTCAAAATCCTGGAATTCCCTCCCTAAGGGCATTGTGGGTCTACCTACAGCACATGGACTGCAGTGGTTCAAGAAGGCAGCTCACCCCCACCTTCTCAAGGGGCAACTAGAGACGGGTAATAGATGCCGGGCCCAGACAGCGATGCTCACATTCTCAAAATGACCAACTGAAAAGAACCAATCAGGCCTCAGTTCTGAGGTTTGGGTCAGGAGTGGGGGCATTTGGGTCAGGGGTGGGGGTGTTTGGGTCAGGGGTGGGGCTATTCGGTCAGGAGTGGGGGTATTTGGGTCAGGGGTGGGGGCATTTGGGTCAGGGATGGGGACATTTGGGTCAGGAGTGGGGGTATTTGGGTCGGGGTGGGGGTATTTGGTCAGGAGTGGGGTATTTGGGTCAGGAGTGGGGTATTTGGGTCAGGAGTGGGGGTATTTGGTCAGGAGTGGGGTATTTGGGTCAGGAGTGGGGGTATTTGGGTCAGGAGTGGGGGTATTTGGTTCAGGAGTGGGGTATTTGGGTCAGGAGTGGGGGTATTTGGTTCAGGAGTGGGGTATTTGGGTCAGGAGTGGGGGTATTTGGGTCAGGAGTGGGGGTATTTGGGTCAGGAGTGGGGGTATTTGGGTCAGGGGTGGGGGTATTTGAGTCAGGAGTGGGGTATTTGGGTCAGGAGTGGGGGTATTTGGTTCAGGAGTGGGGTATTTGGGTCAGGAGTGGGGGTATTTGAGTCAGGAGTGGGGTATTTGGGTCAGGGGTGGGGGTATTTGGGTCAGGAGTGGGGTTATTTGGGTCAGGAGTGGGGTTATTTGGGTCAGGGGTGGAGGTATTTGGGTCAGGAGTGGGGGTATTTGAGTCAGGAGTGGGGGTATTTGAGTCAGGAGTGGGGGTATTTGGGTCAGGAGTGGGGGTATTTGGGTCAGGAGTGGGGTTATTTGGGTCAGGGGTGGAGGTATTTGGGTCAGGAGTGGGGGTATTTGGGTCAGGAGTGGGGGTATTTGAGTCAGGAGTGGGGTATTTGGGTCAGGGGTGGGGGTATTTGGGTCAGGAGTGGGGTGTTTGGGTCAGGGGTGGGGGTATTTGGGTCAGGAGTGGGGGTATTTGAGTCAGGAGTGGGGGTATTTGGGTCAGGAGTGGGGGTATTTGGGTCAGGAGTGGGGTTATTTGGGTCAGGGGTGGAGGTATTTGGGTCAGGAGTGGGGGTATTTGGGTCAGGAGTGGGGGTATTTGAGTCAGGAGTGGGGTATTTGGGTCAGGAGTGGGGGTATTTGGGTCAGGAGTGGGGGTATTTGGTTCAGGAGTGGGGTATTTGGGTCAGGAGTGGGGGTATTTGGGTCAGGAGTGGGGGTGTTTGTGTCAGGAGTGGGGGTATTTCGGTCAGGAGTGGGGTATTTGAGTCAGGAGTGGGGGTATTTGAGTCAGGAGTGGGGGTATTTGAGTCAGGAGTGGGGGTATTTGGGTCAGGGGTGGGGGTGTTTGTGTCAGGAGTGGGGGTATTTCGGTCAGGAGTGGGGTATTTGAGTCAGGAGTGGGGGTATTTGAGTCAGGAGTGGGGGAATTTCAGTCAGGAGTGGGGTATTTGGGTCAGGACTGGGGGTATTTGGGTCAGGAGTGGGGGTATTTGGGTCAGGAGTGGGGGTGTTTGGGTCAGGGGTGGGGGTATTTGGGTCAGGAGTGGGGGTATTTGGGTCAGGGGTGGGGGTGTTTGGGTCAGGAATGGGGGTATTTGGGTCAGGAGTGGGGGTATTTGGGTCAGGGGTGGGGGTGTTTGGGTCAGGAATGGGGGTATTTGGGTCAGGAGTGGGGGTATTTGGGTCAGGAATGGGGGTGTTTGGGTCAGGGGTGGGGGTATTTGGGTCAGGAGTGGGGGTATTTGGGTCAGGGGTGGGGGTATTTGGGTCAGGGGTGGGGGTATTTGGGTCAGGAGTGGGGGTATTTGGGTCAGGAGTGGGGTATTTGGGTCAGGAGTGGGGGTATTTGGGTCAGGAGTGGGGTTATTTGGGTCAGGGGTGGGGGTATTTGGGTCAGGAGTGGGGGTATTTGGGTCAGGAGTGGGGGTATTTGAGTCAGGAGTGGGGTATTTGGGTCAGGAGTGGGGGTATTTGGGTCAGGAGTGGGGGTATTTGGTTCAGGAGTGGGGTATTTGGGTCAGGAGTGGGGGTATTTGGGTCAGGAGTGGGGGTATTTGGGTCAGGGGTGGGGGTATTTGGGTCAGGAGTGGGGGTATTTGGGTCAGGAGTGGGGGTGTTTGTGTCAGGAGTGGGGGTATTTCGGTCAGGAGTGGGGTATTTGAGTCAGGAGTGGGGGTATTTGAGTCAGGAGTGGGGGTATTTGGGTCAGGGGTGGGGGTGTTTGTGTCAGGAGTGGGGGTATTTGGGTCAGGAATGGGGGTATTTGGGTCAGGGGTGGGGGTGTTTGTGTCAGGAGTGGGGGTATTTCGGTCAGGAGTGGGGTATTTGAGTCAGGAGTGGGGGTATTTGAGTCAGGAGTGGGGGAATTTGGGTCAGGAGTGGGGGTATTTGGGTCAGGGGTGGGGGTGTTTGTGTCAGGAGTGGGGGTATTTCGGTCAGGAGTGGGGTATTTGAGTCAGGAGTGGGGGTATTTGAGTCAGGAGTGGGGGTATTTGAGTCAGGAGTGGGGGTATTTGAGTCAGGAGTGGGGGTATTTGAGTCAGGAGTGGGGGTATTTGAGTCAGGAGTGGGGTATTTGGGTCAGGACTGGGGGTATTTGGGTCAGGGGTGGGGGTGTTTGGGTCAGGGGTGGGGGTATTTGAGTCAGGAGTGGGGGTATTTGAGTCAGGAGTGGGGGTATTTGAGTCAGGACTGGGGGTATTTGGGTCAGGGGTGGGGGTGTTTGGGTCAGGGGTGGGGGTATTTGGGTCAGGGGTGGGGGTATTTGGGTCAGGAGTGGGGTATTTGGGTCAGGGGTGGGGGTGTTTGGGTCAGGAGTGGAGGTATTTGGGTCAGGAGTGGGGGTATTTGGGTCAGGGGTGGGGGTGTTTGGGTCAGGGGTGGGGGTGTTTGGGTCAGGGGTGGGGGTATTTGGGTCAGGAGTGGGGTATTTGGGTCAGGACTGGGGGTATTTGGGTCAGGGGTGGGGGTATTTGGGTCAGGGGTGGGGGTGTTTGGGTCAGGGGTGGGGGTATTTGGGTCAGGGGTGGGGGTATTTGGGTCAGGAGTGGGGTATTTGGGTCAGGGGTGGGGGTGTTTGGGTCAGGAGTGGAGGTATTTGGGTCAGGAGTGGGGGTATTTGGGTCAGGGGTGGGGGTGTTTGGGTCAGGGGTGGGGGTATTTGGGTCAGGGGTGGGGGTATTTGGGTCAGGGGTGGGGGTATTTGGGTCAGGGGTGGGGGTGTTTGGGTCAGGGGTGGGGGTATTTGGGTCAGGGGTGGGGTTGTTTGGGTCAGGGGTGGGGGTATTTGGGTCAGGAGTGGGGTATTTGGGTCAGGGGTGGGGGTGTTTGGGTCAGGAGTGGAGGTATTTGGGTCAGGAGTGGGGTATTTGGGTCAGGGGTGGGGGTGTTTGGGTCAGGAGTGGAGGTATTTGGGTCAGGAGTGGGGGTATTTGGGTCAGGGGTGGGGGTGTTTGGGTCAGGGGTGGGGGTATTTGGGTCAGGGGTGGGGGTATTTGGGTCAGGGGTGGGGGTGTTTGGGTCAGGGGTGGGGGTATTTGGGTCAGGGGTGGGGTTGTTTGGGTCAGGAGTGGGGGTATTTGGGTCAGGGGTGGGGGTATTTGGGTCAGGAGTGGGGGTATTTGGGTCAGGAGTGGGGGTATTTGGGTCAGGGGTGGGGGTGTTTGGGTCAGGGGTGGGGGTATTTGGGTCAGGGGTGGGGGTATTTGGGTCAGGAGTGGGGGTATTTGGGTCAGGAATGGGGGTATTTGGGTCAGGAGTGGGGGTATTTGGGTCAGGAGTGGGGGTATTTGGGTCAGGAGTGGGGGTATTTGGGTCAGGGGTGGGGGTATTTGGGTCAGGAGTGGGGGTATTTGGGTCAGGAATGGGGGTATTTGGGTCAGGAGTGGGGGTATCTGAAAGGAGAATAGCTTTTTCTGAAAAAGGTATAACAATTGTATGCTTCTGATTGATGCTGAGTGAGTGTGTGTTGGAGAGAGAGAGCCAGACTCCAAACTAAACAACTTGAAACGAAAGGACGTTCACGTTTCTGAAACTCTCAGCCAGAGAGGGGCAGTACCACAATGATCATTGACAGAGTGTTACTCAGCGTTGGTACCATTACCCAGCTCACCTATACATTGACTGATGTTTATATTAACCTGCTCCATCTGCAGTGAAATTAAACTCACACATAAACAAACATAAGCACATTGTCAGAGACACACAGACTCTGATATCTGATATTCACAAAAACACTGCGTGGGAAATGGACTGTGATTGTGGGAAAGGCCACAGGGTTCAGAGAAATTCAACCTTCAGTTCTAAAGGCAGATTCCCTCAGGATCTGCAGCTGGAATTGTGTTCATAGAGGAACTCGGAATACCTCAGAGGGAGTCTGTCAAACCCTGGATGACAACAGGAACCAGAGACATCAGCAATCAAGACAACACTCCATCGATTCAGACTAGAGTAAAGCTCCCTCTACACTGTCACCATCAAACACTCCCAGGACAAGGACAACATGGGGTTAGATACAGAGTAAAGCTCCTTCTACACTGTTCCAATCAAACACGCCCAGGACAGGAACTGCACGGGGTTAGATACAGAGTAAAGTTGCCTCTCAGCATTAAGGGGGCAGAACATGAGTTTGTTTAGGTATCTAAAAGATAAGAGAAAGGCAGGAGTGGGCATTGAATTGCTGGAGAAAAATGAGATTGGAGGGTAGTAATGGGGAACAAAGGAATGGTGTGGAAGATACCAGCAACATACCAGAGTCAGGGGCAGAGTTGAGAGTAGTGACCGTCACTCAGGAGAAGGTGCTGGGAAAGCTGAAAAATCTCAAAAGTGGATAAATCACCTGGACCAGATGGACTACACCCCAGGGTTCTGAAGGAGATGGCTGAGGGGGTCGTAGAAGCAAAGGTGGAGATCTTTCAGTAATCACTGGATCCAGGGAGGGTCCCAGAGGACTGGAAAATGGCAAACGTAACAGCCCTGTTTAAGGAGGGAGGGAGGCAGAAGACAGGAAACTATAGGCCAGTTAGCCTGACCTTGGACGTTGGTAGGATTTTAGAGTCCATTATTAAGGATGAGATTGCAGAGTACTTGGAGGTGCAGGGTAACATAGGGCTGCATCAGCACAGCTTCGTCAGAGGAGGTCATGCCTGACAAATCAGTTAGAATTCCTTGAGGAGGTAACGACCCACGAGAGCCAGTGGTTGTGATCTCTCTGGATTTCCAGAAGGCCTTTGACTGCGCAGGAGGCTGCTAACTAAGAGCCCAAGGTGTCGAGGCCAAAGTACTGACATGGATAGAGGATTGGCTCACTGGCAGAATGCAGAGTAAAGATAAAGGAGTCTTTTTCAAAATGGCAACCGGTGACTAGTGGAGTTCTGCTAGGGTCAGTGTTCAGACCACAACTAATCACGTTGTAAACTAATGATGTGGACAAAGGAACAGAGGGCATTGTCACCAAGTTTGCGGCTGACACCAAGAGAGGTGGAGAGGTAGGTAGTCATAGAGTCATGAGAATGTACAGCATGGAAACAGACCCTTCGGTCCAACTTGTCCATGCCGACTAGATATCCTAACCTAATCTCGTCCCATTTGGCAGCAGTTGTGTTGAGGAAACAGGGAGGTTGCAGAAGCACTTGGGCAGACTAGGGGAGTGGGTAAAGAAGTGGCAGATGGAATACAATTTGGTTTGTTAGGAAGAGTAGAGGTGCAAATTATTTTCTAAACAGAAAAGGCTTCATAAATCTGAAGCACAAATTCCTAGGTCAAGATTGTGTTAAGGTTAACGTGCAGGTTCATCTGGCAGTTAATAAGGCAAATGCAATGTTAGCCTTCATTTCAAGAGGGTTAAAATATAACAGCAGGGATGTACCACTGAGACTATGTAAGGCTCACTCTACACTGTTGCCAACAAGCACTTCCAGGACATCCTTAAATACAGGTGAGGTGCCAGAGGACTGGAGGGTTGCTCATGTTGTCCCCCCTGTACAAGGAGGGTAATAGGGATATTCCAGGTAACTACAGACCAATGAGCCTGACGTTGATGGTGGGGAAGTTGCTGGAGAAGGTACTGAGGGATAGGATCTATAAGAGAATGGGCTTATCAGTGATAGGCAACATGGTTTTGTGTGGGGGTGATCGTGCCTTACCAACTTAAAAGAGGTCTTTGAGGAAGTGACCAAGTTGATAGATGAAGGCAGGGTTGTTGATGTTATGTACATGGACTTTAGTAAGGCATTTGATAAGGTTCCCCACGGTAAACTAACAGAGAAAGTGAAGTCACATGGTGTGCAGGGTGTTCTAGCTAGGTGGATAAAGAATTGGTTGAGCAGCAGGAGACAGAGAGTAGTAGTTGAAGGGAGTTTCTCGAAATGGAGAAAGGTGACCAGTGGTGTTCCACAGGGATCAGTGTTGGGGCCACTGTTGTTTGTGACATACATAAATGATCTAGAAGAGGGCACTGTTGGAATGATCAGTAAGTTTGTAGATGACACAAAGATTGGTGGAGTAGCAAAAACCATAAGGGAGTGTCAGAGAATACAGGAGGATATAGACAGACTGGAGAGTTAGGTGGAAAAGAGGCAGATGATTTTCAATCCAGACAAATGTGAGGTGATGCATTTAGGCAAGTCTAATTATAGAGCGAATTATACAATGAACGGAATATCCTTGGAAAAAGTTGATGAACAGAGAGATCTGGGAGTACAGGTCCATTGTACCCTGAAGGTTACTGCACAGATGGATAGAGTGGTCAAGAAGGCATATGGTATGCTTGCCTTCATCGGACTGGGTATTGAGTATAAGAGCTGGCATGTCATGTTAAAATTGTATAAGACATTTGTTCGGCCACATTTAGAATACTGTGTACAGTTCTGGTCACCACATTACCAAAAGGATGTGGACGCTTTGGAGAGGGTGCAGAGAAGGTTTATGAGGATATTGCCTGGTCTGGAAGGTGCTAGCTATGAAGAGAGGTTGAGTAGGTTGGGATTGTTTTCATTAGCAAAAAGGAGATTGACGGGGGACCTGATTGTTGTCTACAAAATCATAAAGGGTATAGACAAGCTCGATAGAGATAAGCTTTCTCCCAGGGTGCAGGATTCAATAATGAGAGGTCACGCTTTCAAGGTGAAAGGGGAAATGTTTAAGGGGGATACATGCGGCAAGTACTTCACACAGAGGGTGGTGGGTGTCTGGAACGTGTTGCCAGCAGAGGTGGTAGAGGCAGGCATGGTAGATTCATTTAAGATGCGTCTGGACAGATGCATGAGAAGGTGGGGAGCAGAGGGATACAGATGCTTAGGAATTGGGCGACAGGTTTAGACAGTGGATTTGGGTCGGCTCAGGCTTGGAGGGCCGAAGGGCCTGTTCCTGGGCTGTAAACTTTCTTTGTTCTTCTCTTAGTTGTAAAGCTGCTTCTTCTGTGCTCTGATGACATTTTTGTCTGAATTTGGAATAACTCACTGTATTCTGTGCCCTATTTCTCACAATATGTCAATACAGTTCCTGACTTTAAGCTTCTCTCCGTGCTGCAGAGACCCAATACTCCGAACCACTGTGCCTGTTGTGAATCGCACCGAGGGTTGTCACCTGGTTAACACACACTGCCATAGGAGATGGTCAGCACAACAAGTGACAACTGAGAACCTTCGACAAAGACATCGCTATAACCCCTCCCACGACCTTAGGGTATTGTGCTGTCTCAAAGACAACATTAAAACATTACAATCCAACCTGCAAAAGATTCCTCCCCATCCCATTGAAATCCCAGTATCATTGAAATGCTCTGAATTCTGCTGTGCTCGGCCTGAAAAAACTGCAGATACAACTTGGCAATCCTGCGGCAAGTTAGAGAGGTCCATCCAGGGCCCCCTCTCTCACCCCCAGAACTGCTCCAAATCCTCAGCACAAACTATAATGTGAATACTCTGAGCTAACCCTGTGCTCAGGTGTCAAGTTAATGTTAGAAAACTTTTGAGAAACAACAGATCCAGCAGACAAGGAGCTGGGAGGCCAGAGGAAAGGGCAGGATGAGCTGTCGGAGTAAACACATTGATTTATCCACACACCGTGTTTGTGCAATAATTACTCAGTGAATGTTTGTTAAATGTGGAAAATTTTTTTTGTGGCCCTGTCTGTGAGGAGAGTTGGTAATGATCTTTACATTACAAAGGTCTCAGGGAAGGACAGAGGGATAAACGTGGGTCACCTACACATGGAGAAGCCTCTGCTTTGATCAACACCTGCTGCCAAATGCATTTCTGTGTCATTGCTTGTACACTTAGAGCCCACAGTGAGGAGAAGGGTGTGACTGTGTGCGTGTGTGTATGCATATGTGTGTGTGTGTGTGTGTGTGTGTGTGTGTGGGTGTGCGTGTATGTATGCATATGTGTGTGTGCGTGTGTGTTTGCCTGTGCGTGTGTGTTTGCCTGTGTGCGTGTGTGTATGCATATGTGTGTGTGTGTGGGTGTGCATGTGTGTATACATATGTGTGTGGGGGTGTGTATATGCATGTGCGTGTGTGTGTGTATGCATGTATGTGTGGGTGTGCGTATGTATATGTGTGTGTGTGGGTGTGCGTGTGTGTATGCATGTGTGTGTATGTGTATGCATGTGTATGTATGTACCTGTACAACACAAAGTGACTAAAAAGGAATATGTGACTCCTGCCTACTCCTGCCCAGCCAGTGGATTTCTCACTGCCAGCTGCTGCATTTTCATTTTCGACTGTTTTGGGAGATGTCTATAACAAGTTGCTCTTGGAAGGAGTGGCTCTTGGGGCCATTTCAGAGGCAGTTAAAAATCAGCCACATTTATTATGGGTCTGGAGTCACGTGTAGGCCTAATCATGTAAGGATGGCAGATTTCCAGTCCTGAAGGACATCAATGAAGAGATGGGTTTTAACAACGATAGGTATTAGTTTCAAGCTCCATAAGACCATGAGACATAGCAGCTGAAGTAGGCCATTCAGCCCATCGAGTCTGCTCTGCCAATCAATGAGATCACGGTTGCCATAGTTCTCCATGTTACCATAGCGTTGAAGTCATTATCGATTACAAATCTGTCTATTACAGCTGTGAATATATTTAGCAACCCAGGCTCAACAGCTCCGTCCAGTAAGGAATTCTGCTGATTCACTAGCCTCAGAGAAAAAAAGATCCTGCCTCATCTCTGCCCTAGCTGGGTGACCCCTTATTCTGAGATGACACCCTCTGTCCCAGAGTCTCCCACAAGGGGAAAACAACCTTTCCCCAGCTACCCTCTCAAACCCCAAAGAATCTTGTAAGCTCACTATCACAGAGAGTGCCTTCCTATTGCAGATATACAGGGGTCTGGGGGGGGGGGGGGGGGGGGGGTGGAGCAGGGGATGGTCTGGTAGGGTGGGGGTGGGGTTATGGGGGGGGCAGGTGGATGAGTGGCTGTGTCTGGAGATCTCCGTCTCAGGGCTGGAGTCAATGCGAGAAAACCCCTCAACCTGAAATGGTGAGATCGGGGACAGCAGGAAGGGGTGTGAGGTGGGGAGGGAGGGTTAGGGGAGACAGAGAGAGGCTAAGAAAAGCTGAAACCTACTCTGAAGGAGAGGCGGTTAAAAATATATCCTCATTTTGTTCATGTTCCGACTGTATTGGTCTCTAGTTGCTGCTGTAAAGCATAGTACTGTAGTGCGTGGTGTTTCAGGTTTGACCAACAAGGGAACATTGCTAAAGATAAAATGCTGGAATCCAGCCCAGTGTTGATACATTTTCCACTGCTTGAGCCAGTAGCTGGGAGTTACCAGGTGATGGGGATGGTTCACACACGGCTAGTTCCTCAATCTTGCCCATCAGTATTCACAAAGCAACTCACACAAACACTCAGCTCTCTCTGGCAGAGCCACTCTGATAACAGAGCAAGAAGAGGAATCCATTAAATATCAGGGCTAAAATGAGCACAGACTAACCCGATTAAGTAGAGAGCTTTGTGGGGTCCAGTCACTGGGGCACAGCAAAACGTCAGCGTTATAAGACAGCAGGAAGTAGGGACACTGCGATTAGCAGAGAGTTGTTCTGCCTCTTCAGTCAATGATTGGAATGGGTTTGGCCAGGTGGATCTTGTTGGGTATGAGTTCCCTGATTGGGCCTGTTAACCTGGGCCAATCACAGAGTTCTATCAACAGGGGTGTCTGAGGCAGGGTCATCGGACCTGAAACATTAACTCTGATTTCTCTTGGGTGGCTCAGTGGTTAGTACTGCTGCCTCACAGCACCACGGACCTGGGTTCAATTCCTGCCTCAGGTAACTGTCTGGTTGGGTTTCCTCCAGATTCCTCCCACAATCCAAAGATGTGCAGGTCAGGTGAATTGGCCGTGCTAAATTGCCCATAGAGTTAGGAGCATTAGTCAGGGGTAAATATAGGGTAGGGGAATGGGTCTGGTTGGGTTACTTTTCGGAGGATCGGTGTGGACTTGTTGGGCCAAATGGCCTGTATCCACACTGTAGGGAATCTAATCTAATCTTTACAGATGCTGCCAGACCTGCTGAGCTTTTCCAGCAAATTCAGCTTTTGTTTGTGATTCACAGCATCCAGAGTTCTTTCAGTTTTCATTTGTATCTGTGAGTCTCCTCACTCTGGGGACAGGCTCTGAGCTGGCTGCTCAGAGTCCATGCACAGTGCACATGGAAATAAAGAGTGACTTGGTGACGGGATCCCGGTCTAGGTGCAGTTAGTTTTGTGGAGCCAATCAAGCAGGTTGCTTTGTCCTGGATGGTGTTGAGCTTCTTGAGTGTTGTCGGAGTAGCCCCCATCCAGGCAAGTGGGGAATATTCCATCCCACTCCCGTCTCGAGCCCTGTAGCTGGTGTGAAGAAAGACAGTAGTAAGGATTGAAATAACTCCACAGAGACTGATATCCTGTCACCACATCCCCCTTTATTTATAGATGGAGAGTCCTTGACACTGATCCAGCTCCCTCAGAGCCAGATCCTTGACAATTTAATCTGACAATTCCTTGTCACTGATTCCCTCTTCATTGCCTTCGGATGTCTGGAATACTCTCTCAACTAGAAATTCTGACACAACATCATTCAACAAAACACTCTCCATTCCCTCCATTTTACTGATTGTGTCACTAGCATCAGTTACCAGGTTAATAAGAATCACCTACATTTTCCAGACGTAATTGTCGAAAAGAAGGCATTAACGTTGATGTTTATACACATTTTTTCTTTTCATACTACCTTCTGTAGTTCTGGCTCTCTTTTTGTCATTCTCTTGCTGTTCTCTCTCTCTCGGTCAGCAATTCCACCTCTCTTGGTGAGTAGAGTTTTTTGTCCCTTGGGGGGTATAAACTGGTTCTCTAACAAGTTATGTTATTTTTTAAACATCTCCAACTGATTATCTGCCATTAACAAATCTGTGCAGTGTACTGTAACCATCTCTGTGCAGTGTACTGTAACCATCTCTGTGCAGTGTACTGTAACCATCTCTGTGCAGTGTACTGTAACCATCTCTGTGCAGTGTACTGTAACCCATCTCTGTGCAGTGTACTGTAACCATCTCTGTGCAGTGTACTGTAACCATCTCTGTGCAGTATATTGTAACCCATCTCTGTGCAGTATATTGTAACCCATCTCTGTGCAGTATATTGTAACCATCTCTGTGTAGTATATTGTAACCCATCTCTGTGCAGTATATTGTAACCATCTCTGTGCAGTATATTGTAACCCATCTCTGTGCAGTGTACTGTAACCATCTCTGTGCAGTGTACTGTAACCATCTCTGTGCAGTGTACTGTAACCATCTCTGTGTAGTATATTGTAACCCATCTCTGTGCAGTATATTGTAACCATCTCTGTGCAGTATACTGTAACCATCTCTGTGCAGTGTACTGTAACCATCTCTGTGCAGTATACTGTAACCATCTCTGTGTAGTATATTGTAACCCATCTCTGTGCAGTATATTGTAACCATCTCAGTGCAGTATATTGTAACCCATCTCTGTGCAGTGTACTGTAACCATCTCTGTGCAGTATACTGTAACCATCTCTGTGCAGTATATTGTAACCATCTCTGTGTAGTATATTGTAACCCATCTCTGTGCAGTATATTGTAACCATCTCTGTGCAGTATATTGTAACCCATCTCTGTGCAGTATATTGTAACCATCTCTGTGCAGTATATTGTAACCCATCTCTGTGCAGTATACTGTAACCATCTCTGTGCAGTATATTGTAACCCATCTCTGTGCAGTGTACTGTAACCATCTCTGTGCAGTATACTGTAACCATCTCTGTGCAGTATACTGTAACCATCTCTGTGCAGTATACTGTAACCATCTCTGTGCAGTGTACCGTAACCATCTCTGTGCAGTATACCGTAACCATCTCTGTGCAGTATATTGTAACCCATCTCTGTGCAGTATATTGTAACCCATCTCTGTGCAGTATATTGTAACCATCTCTGTGCAGTGTACTGTAACCATCTCTGTGCAGTATACTGTAACCATCTCTGTGCAGTGTACTGTAATCATCTCTGTGCAGTATACCGTAACCATCTCTGTGCAGTATATTGTAACCCATCTCTGTGCAGTATATTGTAACCCATCTCTGTGCAGTATATTGTAACCATCTCTGTGCAGTGTACTGTAACCATCTCTGTGCAGTATATTGTAACCCATCTCTGTGCAGTGCACTGTAACCATCTCTGTGCAGTACACTGTAACCATCTCTGTGCAGTATATTGTAACCCATCTCTGTGCAGTGTACTGTAACCATCTCTGTGCAGTATACCGTAACCATCTCTGTGCAGTATACCGTAACCATCTCTGTGCAGTATACCGTAACCATCTCTGTGCAGTATACCGTAACCATCTCTGTGCAGTATATTGTAACCATCTCTGTGCAGTATATTGTAACCATCTCTGTGCAGTGTACTGTAACCATCTCTGTGCAGTATATTGTAACCCATCTCTGTGCAGTATATTGTAACCATCTCTGTGCAGTGTACTGTAACCATCTCTGTGCAGTATACCGTAATCATCTCTGTGCAGTATATTGTAACCATCTCTGTGCAGTGTACTGTAACCATCTCTGTGCAGTATATTGTAACCCATCTCTGTGCAGTATATTGTAACCATCTCTGTGCAGTGTACTGTAACCATCTCTGTGCAGTACACTGTAACCATCTCTGTGCAGTACACTGTAACCATCTCTGTGCAGTGTACTGTAACCATCTCTGTGCAGTATATTGTAACCCATCTCTGTGCAGTGTACTGTAACCATCTCTGTGCAGTATATTGTAACCCATCTCTGTGCAGTATATTGTAACCCATCTCTGTGCAGTATATTGTAACCCATCTCTGTGCAGTATTTGTAACCATCTCTGTGCAGTGTACTGTAACCATCTCTGTGCAGTGTACTGTAACCATCTCTGTGCAGTATATTGTAACCCATCTCTGTGCAGTGTACGAGAACCATCTCTGTGCAGTGTACTGTAACCATCTCTGTGCAGTGTACTGTAACCATCTCTGTGCAGTGTACTGTAACCATCTCTGTGCAGTATATTGTAACCATCTCTGTGCAGTATATTGTAACCATCTCTGTGCAGTGTACTGTAACCATCTCTGTGCAGTATACTGTAACCATCTCTGTGCAGTATATTGTAACCCATCTCTGTGCAGTATATTGTAACCCATCTCTGTGCAGTATATTGTAACCATCTCTGTGCAGTATATTGTAACCATCTCTGTGCAGTGTACTGTAACCATCTCTGTGCAGTATACTGTAACCATCTCTGTGCAGTATATTGTAACCCATCTCTGTGCAGTATATTGTAACCCATCTCTGTGCAGTGTACTGTAACCATCTCTGTGCAGTATATTGTAACCCATCTCTGTGCAGTATATTGTAACCATCTCTGTGCAGTATATTGTAACCATCTCTGTGCAGTGTACTGTAACCATCTCTGTGCAGTGTACTGTAACCATCTCTGTGCAGTATATTGTAACCCATCTCTGTGCAGTATATTGTAACCCATCTCTGTGCAGTATATTGTAACCCATCTCTGTGCAGTATATTGTAACCATCTCTGTGCAGTGTACTGTAACCATCTCTGTGCAGTGTACTGTAACCATCTCTGTGCAGTATATTGTAACCATCTCTGTGCAGTGTACTGTAACCATCTCTGTGCAGTGTACTGTAACCATCTCTGTGCAGTACACTGTAACCATCTCTGTGCAGTACACTGTAACCATCTCTGTGCAGTATATTGTAACCATCTCTGTGCAGTATATTGTAACCATCTCTGTGCAGTATACTGTAACCATCTCTGTGCAGTATATTGTAACCCATCTCTGTGCAGTATATTGTAACCATCTCTGTGCAGTGTACTGTAACCATCTCTGTGCAGTGTACTGTAACCATCTCTGTGCAGTGTACTGTAACCATCTCTGTGCAGTGTACTGTAACCATCTCTGTGCAGTATATTGTAACCATCTCTGTGCAGTATACTGTAACCATCTCTGTGCAGTATATTGTAACCATCTCTGTGCAGTGTACTGTAACCATCTCTGTGCAGTGTACTGTAACCATCTCTGTGCAGTATATTGTAACCATCTCTGTGCAGTATACCGTAACCATCTCTGTGCAGTATACCGTAACCATCTCTGTGCAGTGTACTGTAACCATCTCTGTGCAGTATATTGTAACCATCTCTGTGCAGTATATTGTAACCCATCTCTGTGCAGTATATTGTAACCCATCTCTGTGCAGTGTACTGTAACCATCTCTGTGCAGTGTACTGTAACCATCTCTGTGCAGTGTACTGTAACCATCTCTGTGCAGTATATTGTAACCCATCTCTGTGCAGTGTACTGTAACCATCTCTGTGCAGTATATTGTAACCATCTCTGTGCAGTATATTGTAACCATCTCTGTGCAGTATATTGTAACCCATCTCTGTGCAGTATACTGTAACCATCTCTGTGCAGTATACCGTAACCATCTCTGTGCAGTGTACCGTAACCATCTCTGTGCAGTGTACTGTAACCATCTCTGTGCAGTGTACTGTAACCATCTCTGTGCAGTATATTGTAACCCATCTCTGTGCAGTATATTGTAACCCATCTCTGTGCAGTATACTGTAACCATCTCTGTGCAGTGTACTGTAACCATCTCTGTGCAGTGTACTGTAACCATCTCTGTGCAGTATACTGTAACCATCTCTGTGCAGTATACCGTAACCATCTCTGTGCAGTATATTGTAACCCATCTCTGTGCAGTATATTGTAACCCATCTCTGTGCAGTATATTGTAACCATCTCTGTGCAGTATATTGTAACCCATCTCTGTGCAGTGTACTGTAACCATCTCTGTGCAGTACACTGTAACCATCTCTGTGCAGTATATTGTAACCCATCTCTGTGCAGTGTACTGTAACCATCTCTGTGCAGTATATTGTAACCCATCTCTGTGCAGTATATTGTAACCATCTCTGTGCAGTATATTGTAACCCATCTCTGTGCAGTGTACTGTAACCATCTCTGTGCAGTGTACTGTAACCATCTCTGTGCAGTATATTGTAACCCATCTCTGTGCAGTATATTGTAACCCATCTCTGTGCAGTATATTGTAACCATCTCTGTGCAGTATACCGTAACCATCTCTGTGCAGTATACCGTAACCATCTCTGTGCAGTATATTGTAACCCATCTCTGTGCAGTATATTGTAACCCATCTCTGTGCAGTATATTGTAACCCATCTCTGTGCAGTATATTGTAACCCATCTCTGTGCAGTATATTGTAACCATCTCTGTGCAGTATATTGTAACCATCTCTGTGCAGTATATTGTAACCCATCTCTGTGCAGTGTACTGTAACCATCTCTGTGCAGTACACTGTAACCATCTCTGTGCAGTATATTGTAACCCATCTCTGTGCAGTGTACTGTAACCATCTCTGTGCAGTATATTGTAACCCATCTCTGTGCAGTATATTGTAACCATCTCTGTGCAGTATATTGTAACCCATCTCTGTGCAGTGTACTGTAACCATCTCTGTGCAGTGTACTGTAACCATCTCTGTGCAGTATATTGTAACCCATCTCTGTGCAGTATATTGTAACCCATCTCTGTGCAGTATATTGTAACCATCTCTGTGCAGTATACCGTAACCATCTCTGTGCAGTATACCGTAACCATCTCTGTGCAGTATATTGTAACCCATCTCTGTGCAGTATATTGTAACCCATCTCTGTGCAGTATATTGTAACCATCTCTGTGCAGTATATTGTAACCCATCTCTGTGCAGTATATTGTAACCATCTCTGTGCAGTATATTGTAACCCATCTCTGTGCAGTATATTGTAACCCATCTCTGTGCAGTATACCGTAACCATCTCTGTGCAGTATACCGTAACCATCTCTGTGCAGTATACCGTAACC
The DNA here is from genome assembly GCF_047496795.1 of Chiloscyllium punctatum. Classification (NCBI taxonomy): domain Eukaryota; kingdom Metazoa; phylum Chordata; class Chondrichthyes; order Orectolobiformes; family Hemiscylliidae; genus Chiloscyllium; species Chiloscyllium punctatum. The sequence goes on along the minus strand of NC_092764.1, from coordinate 5,928,628 downwards.
ATCTCTGTGCAGTATATTGTAACCATCTCTGTGCAGTGTACTGTAACCATCTCTGTGCAGTGTACTGTAACCATCTCTGTGCAGTGTACTGTAACCATCTCTGCACTGTATATTGTAACCATCTCTGTGCAGTACACTTTAACCACCATTGTGCTGTATATTGTAACCATCTCCGTGCAGTAAACTAACCATCTCTGTGCACTACACTGTAACCATCTCTGTGCTGTATACCGTAACTATCTCTGAGCAGTACACTTTAACCATCTCTGTGCACTACACTGCAACCATCTCTGTGCAGTATACCATAACTATCTCTGGCTCATTCCATTGAGACCAGTCTGACCTAAACCTAGCTGCTTTACGCCTCTTCCTTTGAAATCAATTCTATTCTGATCCATATTAACTGCTCATGCACCTTCAGCTGAAAACTAAATCCAGTTCCTTGTTCCCCATGGGTCTAATACGGCCTGTCTTTCTGCTGGCTCTGGGATATAATGTTCACAGATCGTCCTCTCCGTTTGCTTCATGGAGACTTCCCAAGACTCAAAGTTGCATTTTCCCTGATTTTACCAGGACTGCAAGCTAGAAATTAAAACCATGAGACACTGGAGCAAAATTAGGCCATTTGTCTCATTGAGTCAGCTCTGCCATTCAATCATGGTTGATATTGTTTCTCAACCCCTTTCTCTGCCCTCACCCCATAACTCACCCCTTTACTCATCAAGAACCTATCCATCTCTGTCTTAAATACACTCAATGATTTGGCCTCCACAGCCCTCTATGCCAATGAGTTCCACAGATTCCCCACCCTCTGGGTGAAGAAATTCCTCCTCGTCTCCGTTCAAAAGGGTTGTCCCTTCACCCTGAAGCTGTGCCCTCAGGTCCCAGGCTCTCCTGACAGTGGAAGCTTTTCTCCATGTCTACTCTATCCAGGCCTCTCATTAAATCTTACAGAACACTGAGATCCTACCTCATCCTTCAAAACTCCATTGCGTACAGAGCCAGAGTCCTCAACTGCTCCTCATGTGACAAGCCCTTCATCCCCAGGATCATTCTTGTAAACCTCTTCTGGACCCCCAGCACATCCTTCCTTTACAGAGGGGCCCAAAACTACTTTCGGTATTCCAAATGTATCTGACCAGAGCCTTGTACAGTCTCAGCTCTTGTATTTTCGCGGTCTTGAAATAAATGCTACCATTATATTTGCCTTCCTGTCGACTGAACCATGTTAACCTGAAAAGCATCCTGAACTAGTGCTTCAGATTTCTGAAGCATTTTCCATTTGGAAAACAGTCAATGCCTCAATTCTTCCCATCCAAGTACATAACCCACACTTTCCCACGTTATACTCTGTCTGCCATTGCCATTGCCCCAAGTAGTTGGACTGTTCCATATCACCTGTCCTTCACAGAGAAATTCACAAAGAGAAGCACCTTTTGACCCCAAGCCTATCAGCAAGTGGTCAGCACGTAGATTGTTAAGATCCTGTGGGAATAGGAGAGGGTGGATGTTGATGGGTTGTTCCCTGAGCAGACTGTCAAAGTCATTTGGCAGAGACACCTCCTCACCAGAACTTTCTAACAAGCACCAAGACATCATTCAGAAGGTGGTGAGAAAAGCACTACTTGGGAGACCCTTCATCTACACTGCACTCCCTGCACCATCGCACGCTGCCCTCAAAGAGACTATCACACATCTCCTCCTGGGAATGTGCCTTTGTAAAGGAAGCCTGGGGGAAGAGGCAGTGGGTTGTGTTGAGGTTTGTCCTGAGCAGCTCCGTGATGTGGGACTCTGTGCTCTACCGTCTGTTCCCCGGGATGCACCGAGACAAACATCGACTGCACCGGGAAGAACATCAGCTCGGTGGAAGACGCTCTTTTGTCTGCCCGAAACCTGTTGGTGTTACAGAGCAAGGAGTTGACCCTGACCCAGTGTTCCAGACTGACACACTCCAAGGTCAGGGCTACGTGCTGAGGGACACACTAAAGTTCAGGGCAGCCGCTGCCAAGGCATAGTGGGGAAAGACCACCATCGGAGCTCTTCCTGCTGAAGGGAAATGGGAAGGTCCAATAACTAAACAGACCCCCAGTGTCTCCAATAAATGTCAATATAGTCTTGAACAAGAAAGAAATGCATTTGAGTTTATTGTAACTGTAAAGAAAGTCAAATTCCAATGTTTGTTTGCTCTCTATGTACATACGTAGTCACTAGTTCTGTTCTGTGCAGTCTTCGTACATAAAGATTTTAATTATGAATAAAATGTATTTTTACGATTTAAAAAAATGACTAGAAGCTCAGCTGAATTCATAACATAAACACAGTGACTACAAGAGCAAGTCAGAGCCTAGGACTACCACAGCAAGTAACTCGCCTCCTGACTCCCCAAGTCCTGTCCACCACCTACAAGGCACAAGTCAGGAGTATGATGGAATATATCCCACTTGCCTGGGTGGGTGCAGCTCCAACAACACCCGAGAAGCTTGACACCATCCAGGACAAAGCAGCCCACTTGATTGGCACCACATCCACAAACACCCACAGCTCCTCCACCGACGCTCAGTAGCAGCAGTGTGTACTACCTACAAGATGCACTGCAGAAATTCCCCAAGGATCCTCAGCACTTTCTAAACCCACAACCATTCCCATCTAGAAGGGCAAGGGCAGCAGATACATGGGAACACCACCCCCTGCAAGTTCCCCTCCAAGCCACTCACCATTTGACTTGGAAATATATTGCCGTTCCTTCAGTGTCACTGGATCAGAATCCTGGAATTCCCTCCCTAATACTGATCACACCTAATGGACTGTAAGGGTTAGAAGTAAGGATCACCCATTTAAAACAGCAATGAGGAAACATTTTCTCTCAGAGGGTTGTGAGTCTTTGAAAGATTCTGCATCTACTGCTTTTAAGGAAGGGAATTACAATGTTTTGAAGGGAGAGGGAGATAGATTTTTGATGAGTTAGGGGATGAAAGATTACTGGGGATATGCAGGAATGTAGATTGAGGTTAAAATTGGATCAGTCACGATCGTATTGACTGGCAGAGCAGGCAAGAAGGGCTGAGTGGCCCCCTCCTGTTCCTTGCTCAAATGGTTAAGAAAGTAGCTGACCACAAGCTTCGTCATTGCAATTAGGGACAGACAGTAAAAGTGGGCCAGCCAATGGTGACCACATCCTATGCTATGATCCATTTCAATAAGAAAACTCCCACATCGGGACTGGCCGTGGGATTGACAACAATCATCTATTGCAAATGGACCAAAGAAGCCTGAGGCCTAATACAGGCAGAATTTCAATTTCAGGCATCTCCAAGGCCTCAGTTCCCAAATCCAAGGCCTTAAACTCCGTCTCCAAGGCCTCAGTCCCCAAATCCAAGGCTCTAAACTCCAACTCTGAAGATCCAAGCCCCAGATCTGATGAGCGATCTCCCAATTCCCGATTCCTGTCTCAGGCCCCTGTCAGGTTTTGTCACTTCAGCCTGAATGAAGAGTGTACACAGAGCCTAGCCACATGCCTGAAGCCCATGTACTGTCACTGTTATAAATAGCAAATGCTTGAACCAAAATAAAAAGCTCTAATCTAATCCTCACTATAAAAAGCTGCACACATACATATTCACGTCAGTTAGGTCCCTGAGGTGTATTTATAGGCAAGGTGTTGATAGATGCTCTTCAAAGCCAGGTTTTGACATGGAGGCTGGGAAACTGCAGTTTCTATTTGGTAAACACTCAGTAACCTCCTTAGAAGCGGGAATGGGCTGACCCATCTCCATCCGTGGGCAGGCTCCAGTTTTCCTGTAAATGTGTCTGATGTCAAGAAGTCATGAGCCGCAGGTGATTAACTAGAGACAGAAATATTCCAGCTACACTGACCATCCCCACTGCACTGAGCTGACAGACTCCTAACTTGGCAAAAATGGTAGACATTGAAACAGCTCCAGTCCATAAAATGGCCTGAGGATAACAGTCCTCATTGAACAGATTTGTACAAGCCCAGGTCACTATTTCATACGAACAAAATAAATAGAATACTGCAATCTCATCATAGTTTATTTTTCTCAAAGAGTTCATAGGAATTCTAGAGAGAGATTGTCAGATTTTCCAGGACAGAGTTACAGACTGGAATCTAATCGAGGGCTTTGGGGTGGTTTATATACAGAGTAACAGGTACAGGGTTAATGGTAGGGTTCCTGGTCAGGTGGAGGAACAGAGGGATCTTGGGGTCTATGTACATAGATCTTTGAAGGTTGCCACTCAGGTGGATAGAGTTTGTAAGAAGGCCTATGGAGTATTATCGTTCATTAGCAGAGGGATTAAATTCAAGAGTCGTGAAGTGATGTTGCAGCTGTACAGGACTTTGGTTAGGCCACATTTGGAGTACTGTGTGCAGTTCTGGTCGCCTCACTTTAGGAAAGATGTGGAAGCTTTGGAGAGGGTGCAGAGAAGATTTACCAGGATGTTGCCTGGAATGGAGAGTAGGTCGTACGAGGATAGGTTGAGAGTTCTCGGCCTTTTCTCGTTGGAATGGCGAAGGATGAGGGGTGACTTGATAGAGGTTTATAAGATGATCAGAGGAATAGATAGAGTAGACAGTCAGAAACTTTTTCCCCGGGTACAACAGAGTGTTACAAGGGGACATAAATTTAAGGTGAAGGGTGGAAGGTATAGGGGAGATGTCAGGGGTGGGTTCTTTACCCAGAGAGTGGTGGGGGCATGGAATGCGCTGCCCGAGGGAGTGGTAGAGTCAGATTCATTGGTGACCTTTAAGCGGCATTTAGATAGGTACATGGATGGGTGCTTAATCTAGGATAGAAGTTCGGCACAACATCGTGGGCCGAAGGGCCTGTTCTGTGCTGTATTGTTCTATGTTCTATGTTCTATGTACTCAGGTGGGAGTTACAGACTGGTATCTAATTGAGGGATTTGGGGTGGTTTACATACAGAATAACAGAAATCCGGGAATGGGTTATAGACTGGAATCTCATTGAAGGGTATGGGGTGGATTATGAACAGAATAACAGATACCTGGCAATGAGTTCCAGACTGGAATCTAATCAAGGGGTTCAGGGTGGTTTATAAATAAAATAACAGATACCAAGGAGTGAGTAACAGACTGGAATCTAATCAAAGGTTGGTGGGATTGTTTAAATTTCTGTTATTCTATTTCTAAACTCTTCAGACTGAGGTCACTAAACTCTTAACATTTACATGTCTTTGTTCCATAGTTCTTGATAAGGTTCAGTACAGCTTTATCTAATGCTCCATCAAAACACCTTTCAATCCTATTTCCATCTAGAAGGACAGGGGCAGCAATTACATGGGAATACCACCCCCTGCAAGTTCCCCTCCAAGCCACTCGCCATCCTAACTTGGAAATATATCGCCGTTCCTTCAGTGTCACTGGGTCAAAATCCTGGAATTCCCTCCTTAAGGGCATTGTGGGTCAACCCACAGCACATGGACTGCAGCGGTTCAAGAAGGCAGCTCACCCCCACCTTCTCAAGGGGCAACTAGGGATAGGTAATAGACGCCGGGCCCAGCCAGTGACATCCTGATCTGATTAATACATTTTTTTTTAAAATGGATGACTAAAGGATCTCAAGCAGCTGAATGGCCTCTTCCTGTTCTTGGACATACACATTTATATTCTGTTCATTCAACATTTTATTTAAATGGCCCTGTGCCATTTATAGTCTGATTGTCATCTGTCTGGGTTCACAATCTTACAGAATCCCTTTCTGTAGACCTGTCATGTATGAACATATATGACAGGTTCTTATGAACATTACAACAAGAAAATAGGAGCAAGAGGAGGCCGTTCAGCCCCAGGAATACACTCTGTCATTTAATATGATCATGGCTGATCTCAGCCTCAACTCCACTTCCCTCCCCACTCCACATAACCCTTCAACCTGTTACTAATTAAAAATGTGTCTTTCTCCTCCTTAAATTGACTCAATGTCCCAGGATCCACCGCAACCTGGGGGTGTGAATTCCACAGAAACACAACCCTTTGAGGGAAGTAAATCCTCCTCATCTCTGTTTTAAATCTGCTCCCTCTTATCCCAAAGTCATGACTTTTCATTTCAGAGTGCCCTGTATGAGAAACATCTTCTCCACATCATCTTTGTCAATCCCTTTAACAACTTGTGTACCTCCTCTCGTCCTTCCGATCTCCAGAGAGTATAGACCCATCTCAGTTGGAATTGACAAATCCGTTTCTCCAGCCTTTCTTGACACTAGTGGCCTTCCAGCAGTGTTCTGAGGGAGGGGGACACAGTGCTCAGAGCTAGCTTGAGACATCCGTACAGTTTAACCTGAGACATCCATACAGTTTAACCTGAGACATCCATACAGTTTAACCTGACATTCTTGAAACAAGATCTTAATATAAAGTGAAAAATAATACCTGGTTCACACAGCAACAGTCTACCGAAGAACAGTAGGAAATTCATAACTGGCAATGATATTTCTGCTTTGGCAACACATTTCCTATTGCACAATGCCAGCTTGAATTTCCATAGTCCCTTTGTGCAATAAAATCTCCCAAGGTACTTAGTGAAATACAAGTTTAACACTGAACTACAGGGGGCGCTATAAGGGGAGATGATTATTGTGTAAGGGCTTCAGGACCCTGGAGCAACCTTGTGATGATGTCATGAGGCTGCACACCACTGAGCATAAATAGCACATTGTGGGCGGAGTTAGACATCTTTAGAAGAGCACACCAGACTATTCTTTATCAGACTAGAATAGGAGAGCTAGAGCCTTGAGAGCATGTCAGTGTGAATGCAAAAAGAAGTTAGATTAGTCCTTACGCAATGTCCTCATAAATCAGAACCTAGTATATCTATGTTACTACATGTAACAGTATTTAGCACTAAGAGATTGTGTTACCGTAATGTCTAAGCTTGAACACAGTTCTTGACTTTGCCAGCTCCTTGACCATTCTGCCTTGCAGTGTAGTGCAACACCGAGCCACAGAACGAGCGACAGTCCTGGTCTGAAGCTGGTTGGTTAGCATCATTGTAAAGGAAGAGGGAGGCATAGGCACTTTATAGCTTGGGTAGCTGAAAGCATAACCACCAGTGACTAAACTCAGAATGAACAGGAGACCAGAATTGGAGTGTCACAGAGTTCTCAGAGGGAAGGCTGAGAGTTTTGAGAAAATGAGCCAGGAGGAGGTGAGACCATCCAGGGATTTGAACACCAGGCTGAGAATTTTAGAATTCAAAGTGTGGGTCAATCTTAACTGCTCCCTCCAGGTGTGTCAACTCTCCTAGAAGTCTAATATATGAGTTAGCACACCCCTAAATCGTATTACAATATGTTTTTTCTTAATTACCAGACCTACTGTTTTAATAGGTGGCTTTCATAAGCATAGAGGATTCTGGGATTTTCCCTTCTCCATTGCAGCCCTTTTCAGTAATTTTATACATACGGAATATGGAAGAACGGGCATAGGAAGATGAAGGAGAAAGGGTAAAAGAAGAGAACCAATGAATATATCAAAACTTGCCATGAACAGGACATAAAAATGAAAGAAAATTAATTTACAGCAATCTTGTAAGGCAGTGACAATGATTTTAAAATCACTTTGGAAATTCACACATTGGCAGCTGAGCAGGTTACAAATGGAATGATTATCAGGTTAAAGATATATCTTTAAATTATTTCATTTAAAGAATAACTGAGAGTTGACAAGGATACTCCGTCCCTCACAAAATGAAAATAAAGACTGCATCTTTTCAACAATTTTCACAAGAATGTTACTGTTGGGACAGGAGATAATGAAGGGGAGCAGAGGAAAGGAGGGCAGAATGCAGTGGTGGGATGTGCAGAACACAATGGGGAGGGGTGAGGCGGGAGGAATGGGATACATTGAGGGTGTGGGGGGAGGGCAGCATCCACCAGGAGATGAGGCAGGGCACTGTGGTGCGGGGAGTGATGGCAGTGCCCCATTGGGTGGAGGTGTGTGTGGGGGGGGGGAGCAGGGCACTGTGGTTGGGGTGGTGATGGCAGTGCCCCATTGGGTGGAGGTGTGTGTGTGGGGGGGGGGGGGGGGGGGTGGGGGGCAGGGCACTGTGGTGGGGTGGTGATGGCGGTGCCCCATTGGGTGGAGGTGTGTGGGGGGGGCAGGGCATTGTGGTGGGGGGAGTGATGGCGGTGCCCCATTGGGTGGAGGTGTGTTTGGGGGGGGGGCAGGGCACTGTGGTGTGGGGGGGTGATGGCAGTGCCCCATTGGGTGGAGTGGTGTGGGAGGGGGCAGGGCACTGTGTTGCGGGGGGGGGGGGGGGGGGAGATTGGCAGCAGTGCCTGTTGGGGGGAGAGGGTGTATGGGGACAGGATACTGTCAAATGCGGGGCAGTGTGAGAAGGAGGGACTGGGCCCGATGAGGAGGCTTTACAGACTCGGTGCTGGAGAATGCTGGGTTAATCTGTTTCTCGCTGGCTGTAAGTTGGAAAATGTGACAGTGAGTCACTCATTTATTGCAGGAAGGCTTTTCTCAGTTCAAGTGAAGCCCTTTTATTAAAGTTTCCATCCATTAGCAATCACCAGGCATGATCATGGCTGGGCCTATCTATCCTCATTGACTTTTTAAAATGTATTTATAGAAACCCATTAAATAAAGAGAGGAACTTTTTAAAAATGTCCTTTCATCTCTGTGACCTCTTTGAATCTTACGCAGGGTCATTCTGTGGGTCCCAAATGTTTGGAAACTCCCAAGTTAGAATTAGAATTAGATTTTATTGTCATGTGTACTGGTGTACAGGAATGCAGTGAAAAGTGTACAAAGACATCATTTTGTCCCCCACCATTTTAGTTACAAAACTAGAACTTTTTTTAAAATCAGAAATTTTTAAAAAGCCAGAGGTAAGAAAATCATCCAGATCTTAAAGCATAAGTCTTATCTCCATAAAGGTTTCCCTATGTCTCAGACTTTTCAATTCTCTGGATAGGTACAGCCAGGATGTCTGCTGACAAGATTGTGTTTTCAATAGATCTGCCCTTAAAAAAAACGGAAGAATGTCATTTCTATTTATCTGTGCGGAGGAGTTTAACTCACTGGGGACAGGCTCCCAGCTCTGTCCCTTCCACATTTGAGTTCAGATCTGTTTGTAATCTAGCCCCAATCTTTCTTTGCAAGCCTGACTCTGCCAGTAACATATTTTAGTCTGTTCCCAACACTGCTATCTCCTCCACAGGGTTGTCAAAGTGGAGAAATTTAGTTTCACACTCCCTTTCTCTCAGTAACACGCTATCACAGTTATCTGCAGAGTGAGCTCAAAGCAGTCTGTTCCCATGGCAAACTCATTGGGATGACAAGTCTCACAACTGGCCCACTGCATGATTTTCAACTGAAAATGTTCCAAAGCTCTTTTCACCAATGAAATGCTTTTTCTGTGTGTAGACAAAGCTGTCATGTTGGAAACACAACAGACAATAGACACACAGCAAGATCCCACTGTGAACAAGTGAACAGGTTGTGTGATGTTATTGGAGGATTCAAGTTAGACCAGGGTATTCTCCTCTGTTCTGCTTTACAATAATGCCATGGATGCAGTAGCTCCATCTGAGAGAATAGGTGCAGCATTAGGTTAATGTCTCATCTGAAAGATGGCATTTTTAACAGTGTGACACTCCCTCAGCACTGACCCTCTGACAGTGTGACACTCCCTCAGCACTGACCCTCTGACAGTGTGACACTCCCTCAGCACTGACCCTCTGACAATGTGACACTCCCTCAGCACTGACCCTCTGACAATGTGACACTCCCTCAGCACTGACCCTCTGACAATGTGACACTCCCTCAGCACTGACCCTCTGACAGTGTGACACTCCCTCAGCACTGACCCTCTGACAGTGTGACACTCCCTCAGAACTGACTCTCTGACAGTGTGACACTCCCTCAGCACTGATCCTCCAACAGTGTGGTACTTCCTTAGTACTCACCCTCCAACAGTGCGGTACTCTCTCGATACTGACCCTCCGACAGTGTGGCGCTCCCTCAGTACTGACCCTCCGACAGTGCAGCACTCCCTCAGTACTGAACCTCCGACATTGCGGCAATCCCTTAGTATTGACCCTCTGAGAGTGCAGCATTCTCTCAGCCCTGATCGCCCAACAGTGCAACACTCCCTGAATACTGAGTCTCTGACAGGGCAGTGCTCCCTCAGTACTGGCCCTCCAACAGTGCAGTGCTCCCTCAGCACTGAACCTCTGGCAGTGCAGTGCTCCCTCAGCACTGAACCTCTGGCAGTGCAGCACTCCCTCAGTACTGACCCTCTGACAGCATAACACTCCCTTAACGCTGACCATCCGACAGTGCAGCACTCCCTTAGTTGTGCACTGGTTCAATCAACCTGGGGTTTGCACGTAAGTGTTTGGAATGGAACTTGGAGCCCACATCTTCCTGATTTGGGGATGAGATCTGAAGGAAGTTATTGCTGACACAGAGAGCTGAAGCACTGAATGGGCCAGGTTTCACATTCTTGGCGTTCTTTGATCAGAGGAGGAGATTGGGAGGAAATGCCAAAGCAAATCACAGTGGCTGCATTTTCTTTGATCACTGGAATGCGTGTTGTAATTTCTAGATTAAATTTCCTCTTTGAAGCTGTCAGCCTGAAATGGAAAAGTTGTTTCATTCTAATTATTCCTTCCAGGGACATGGCACTGGCTGGGCCAGTATTCACCTCCAGCTCCATGTGTCCTGGGGGGACGGCCCTGAGCCATCCTGAACTATTGGTTTGAATTTCTTCAAACTGATTGATGGAGTGAAATGGGAGCAGCTACCAGTCAACAACATTGGTCTGAGTTTGGAGTCACTTATTGGCCCAGCCTGCATGGGGATCATAGGTTCATTTCCCTGATGGACATTAATGAGACCTCAGTGTTCCCAACTATCTGTGCTCACTGGTGGAATTTCTACACATCTTCAATGGGAATCTCCCTTAGTGACAGACTCCATCGCAAGGGGAAACAGCCTCTGAGCAGCTACCCTTTCAGAATCTTATGAGATCTCCCCTCATCCTTTTAAATCCCAAAGAGGATTAGTCCAACCTTTCCCCACACAATAATTCACTCATCACAGACATTAGCTGAGTGTACCAATTCCAATTCCAGTGCAAAGTTATCCTTCCTAACGTTGAGAAGAATGTAACTTGTTTTTATTCATTTGTGAAATGTGGGCGTCACTGGCTGGACTCAGCATTTATTACCCGTCCCTAGTTGCCCCTTGAGAAGGTGGGAGTGAGCTGCCTTCTTGAATTGCTGCAGTCCTTGTGCTGTGGGTTGATCCACAATGCCCTTAGGGAGGGAAATTCCAGGATTCTGACCCAGCGACAGTAAAGGAATGGTGATATATTTCTAAGTCAGGATGGTGAGTGGCTTGGAGGGGAACTTGCAGAGGTTGGTGTTCCTGATACGGTTTTCTGCATGCGATACTCCAAAGGGAGGATTGACATGGTGGGTGGGAATTGGCTGCTTTGAGTTTGGGGGAGAGATGTTCCCAAAAGAACATAAACCACAGCTCTGATGGAAAACAGAGAATTTATTGTGAGTCCAGTTGCAAACCCACCCCAACTCCAACACCTTCACTAACATTGTGATGTCAATGGACACTGCAGTAGAATTCGAGTCACTGAGACAGTTCCTTGTACTGGAATTACTTTATGGAGATTACAACATCAAAGGTGGAGTTAGGCACTTATTTTACCAAAATATTTAGTACTTGTTCTCATCAGGCACAGGAATGCAAGGGAAGCCCATATGAAGTGGGATTCTTCCATTAAACAGCATGTGTTAGAGAGTGTTCCAACATTGAGAGGGCAGCAGAGTTTTAACATTTCATTTAAATATCAACAATGATTACTCTTAATTAATGAAACCTTCGACATAAGTACGATTTGCATTTCCATATCAGAGTGAGCAGAGTGTGTACCTGTTCATATAGTCTGACTCTGCCTTTATCATTCTGCCTCTCTCCAGCCTATCAATGATACTGCTCCTCACTGGAATGGTTCCTTCGTTCCAAGGGAAGGAGACACTCCAGTTGAGAATTACAGAAGCACAGACTCAATAGACAATATCCCAAATGATCAATCCCTATGTAATCATCAAACTCCACCCCATATCTTTCATGTAACACACATGGACTGTACAATAGTCATGACATACCATACACCACATAACCAATAGAACAGCTCCATAATGTATGGTGTTCATAATATATTAAGTACTGAATATACCAACATGTGTAATGCAGTGTGTGGAAGACGTACTGTTTATTGCCATGGACCCAACCAGGGCCACCCCAACCATTTGTCTCTAATGAGAGAGCAGGCCTATGGTCCTCTGGGACTGTGACAACTTTCCTTTTCACCTGATACACAGTGTACAAAATACATCACATTCCCAGTGTAACATAGAGATCATGAACATGAACCTAAATTACAGACAAGCCATTCAGCACCACTCCACCAGACTAATCACTCTGGCATATCCTGATATCCTCCTGCTCCCTTCCCCTCTTACCTACTTCTCTAGTTTGGCCTGACTTACACCCGGAACAGCAATGTCTGTATATGTTTCTCCTGAATTCCCAACTGATTTTAATCGGGACTGTCTTGTAACTACAGTCCCAAGTTTCTCTTTTATTTAACTTATTTTTCCTAATCACCTTGTTCAGAGATGTTGTTACACATCTCTGGAGCAGGGGGGACTTGAACCTGGGCCTCTCAGTTCAGACACTACCACTATGCCACAATAAGGCCTTTCAGACTGTGTTTTGGTCTCCCGGACAAGTGCAACACCTGTACTCTAGTCTATAGACACTGCCTTGATCATTGTAATGACTTCTAGTGGGTCACCCCAAAGTATTTTCGACATTGACTGACTGAAACACATTCTTTATATAACATTCCCAGTAAACACATACGCAACAGACCACACCCATACAACGCTATTCCTAAATGTCATATCAATTAGATGTCATTTCTAATACCCCACACCCATTATATATAACATAATTAGACTATAAGATACGGGAGCAGAAGGAGGCCATTCAGCCCATTGAATCTGCTTCGCCATTTAATGAGATCATGGCTAATCTGATCATCCTCAACTCCATTTGCCTGCCCTTCCCCTCAATTCCCTTCCTAATTAAAAATCTGTCTCTCTAAGCCTTGAATATGCTGAATGATCCAGCCTCGACAGCCCTCTGTGAGAAAGAATCCCACAGATTTCCTCCCCTCTGAGAGAAGAAATTCTTCCTCATCTCTGCCTATAATCTGAGAGTAGATTAGATGAGATTCCCTACAGTGTGGAAACAGGCCCTTCGGCCCAACCAGTCCACACCGACCCTCCGATGAGTAACCCCACCCAGATCCATTTCCCTCTGACTAATTGATCTAACACTATGAGGCAATTTAGCATGGCCAATTCACCTGACCTGCACAATTTAGGATTGTGGGAGGACCCAAAGGAAACCCATGCAGATACGGGGAGAATGGCAAACTCAATGCTCACTAGTGTGGGCGGCACGGTGGCACAGTGGTTAGCACTGCTGCCTCACAGCGCTGGAGACCCGGGTTCAATTCCCGCCTCAGGCGACTGACTGTGTGGAGTTTGCACGTTCTCCCCGTGTCTGCGTGGGTTTTCTCCGGGTGCTCCGGTTTCCTCCCACAGTCCAAAGATGTGCAGGTCAGGTGAATTGGCCATGCTAAATTGCCCGTAGTGTTAGGTAAGGGGTAGATGTAGGGGTATGGGTGGGTTACGCTTCGGCGGGGCGGTGTGGACTTATTGGGCCGAAGGGCCTGTTTCCACACTGTAAGTAATCTAGACTGAGACTCTCCCACCTTTCCACATCTCCCTTGTCCAGTTCCCTCAGAATCCTGGAATTTCAATAAGGTCACCTTTCATTCTTCTAAACTCCAATGAGTACAGGCCCAATCTACTCAACCTCTCCTCGTTTCCTGATGAAGGGATTTTGCTCGAAACGCTGATTTTCCTGCTCCTCGGATGCTGCCTGACTTGCTGTGCCTTTCCAGCACCACACTCTTGACTCTCCTTGTTAAGACAGTACCGCTATACCTGGGACCAGCTGAGTGAAACTTCTCTGGACTGCCTCCAATGCCAATACATCTTTCTTTAGATGAGGGACCCAAAGCTGCTCACGATAGTGCAGCTGTGGTTGTACTGGTGTCTTGTATAGTTTGGAAAGACCTCTTTACTTGTTTTCACCATTTCCTTTGACTGAGAAAAATGATGCAGAGCATTTACTCAACACAGTGATCACTTCCTGGTTCCCCATTATTATTTCACAGCATCATTCAATGTTCATTTTCAACTGTCTCTTCCCTTTGATCTGTTTCAAGAAGCTCTTTCTATCTTTATTTATATGGCTTGTTATTTTGCCCTCAAAGCTATTTTTCTCCTCTCTTTTGTTCCTTTCTAATACTTGCACAATCCTTTGTCTTATTGCTAATCTTTGCCACACTGTAATTTGGTTCTATCCTTACCTTCCCTGGTTAGTTATGGTTAGTTTATCCTTCGCATCCTTCTTCTTCCTTGGGATATATCCTTGTTATAGAACATAGAACATAGAAAAGTACAGCACAGAACAGGCCCTTTGGCCCATGATGTTGTGCCAAGGGTTAATCCTAATGTAAAATATAATAACTTAACCTACACACCCCTCAACTCCCTGTTATCCATGTGCATATCCAGCAGTCACTTAAATGTCCCCAATGACTCTGCTTCCACCACCACAGCTGGCAACGCATTCCATATATTCACAACTCTCTCCCCTCTATACCTTTCTCCTAATGTCTTAAAACTATGACCCCTTGTACCAGTCCATTCTGCCCTGGGGAAAAGTCTCTGGCTATTGACTCTATCCAGTCCTCTCATTATCTTGTATACCTCGATGAGCGACTTTTGAATATTTATTTCCCATCAACTTGTGACCGTGTAATGGCTACAAGATCACACCATTACTTTCTATAATCTGAATATACCCCCCACCAGTATATCATTCCCGGTATATCACATCAATTAGACATAACCTCATACCCTTTATACACTACGGTGTGGAGGACCTTGGTATTTAAGGACAATGTAGTGAGAGATATTCCTGGTATAAGGGAGATTGTGTGACAGAAATGGGTGATTTTGATGAACTGTGATAATTAGGAGGTATTGGATATGCATCTTTGTACCAGCAGGAACTGCACAGTTAAGATGATCTCCTGAGTCAGTCAGACGTGGATTTGACTGTGTTCTGCACAGATTTGGTCACAGTATCCAGAGTAAACCTCCCCTGACTGCTCTTGTGATTTCCTCTTACTTTTCCTTGTTTGTCTCAGGAGTTGAGGGAGGTTGAGAGTTGAGTTACAATTCTCCAGCTGCTGTGGAGTGGGGAGTGGGGTTGGTGGACCAGTCGGTCTTCCTGTGTTAGAGTTCAGTGTCTCCATTCTGACCTTCAGACCCAAAGGGAATATCTTTTAAAATGTCAGAGGCAGACTCTCTGTGTGGAGGAGCAGTGAGGGTGGGAGGAAGGGGACATGTGACCGGAGATTGGGGAACTTTTAACAGCTGGGAAACTTTTGGCAGTTTGACCAAATGTTTGATGATGTACATGACATTGAATCCTCAGTAACTGAAAACAAGAAACTGAATAAGATATAAGAAGTGGGCTAACACTCCGGGCAGGGTGGTGAGGGCCTGTACCAGCTGGCTGGGTGTGTGGGATGGGGTGGGGGTCTGTACTGAGCTGGGGATGGGGGTCGGGGGGGGGGTCTGTACTGGGCTGGGGATGGGGTGGGGGTCTGTACTGAGCTGGGGATGGAGGTCAGGGCATGGTCTGTACTGAGCTGGGGATGGGGGTCAGGGGGTGGTCTGTACTGGGCTGGGGATGGGGGTCAGGGGGTGGTCTGTACTGGGCTGGGGATGGGGGTCAGGGGGTGGTCTGTACTGGGCTGGGGATGGGGGTCAGGGGGTGGTCTGTACTGGGCTGGGGTGGTGTGGTGGATGAGGGTCCGTAGTGGGCTGGGGTGGGATGGGCCAAGAGAATGTTGCAGCAAAGTGCTGAAACATTGGGATTTTTCTATTCATTCACAGGATGTGGGTATCACTGGCTGGACCAGTATTTATTGCCCAGAGGGCAGTTAAGAGCCAACCAGATTGCCGTGGGTCTGGAGTCACATGTAGGTCAGACCAGGTAAGGATGGCCGTTTCTGTCCCTATATGGTCAACAGTGAACCCGATGGGTTTTCTCTGACAATCAGCAATTGTTTCTTGGTCATCATTAGACTCTTAATTCGACATTTCTATTGAATTGAAATTCCACCATCTGCAGATTCAAACCTGGGTCCCCTCAGCATGACCTGGGTCTCTGTAATAAGAGTCTAGTGATAATACCATTAGGCCATTGCCTCTCCAGAGAGAGGTGTATGCTCAGTTTGAAGATGGGAGCAGAGTGGGCCTGGTGACACCTTACATTGTCAGTGAAGCATGATATCATGGTAACAACTACCCTGATCCCTACAGCACTGCCCCAAACAGGTATTAGAACAGGGTGCATTGCATCATTATAAACGTGGTATCAAGATTCACCTGAATGCATAATATTCATTTCTGAGATTTATTGGGCAGTGAGAGGATGTGGGGTTGTGGGTGTTAGAGCTGAGAGGTTTCCTGTGGTTACTCTGACTATGGTTAGCACACTCTGTATCAGAATGAATTCAGCAAGTGCTGTACTGAGTGCCTGTGTCACCCTCTGTCTAGTTTCACTCTATAAAAATTAATAGAGTTTAAAGCAACAATGAAAGAAGTTGCTGGAAAAGCTCAGCAGGTCTGGCAGCATCTGAGGAGAGAAATCAGAGTTAACGTTTCAGATGGAGTGACCCTTCCTCAGAACCCAGACTTAACTCTGATTTCTCTGCACAGATGCTGCCAGACCTGTTGAGCTTTTCCAGCAATTTCTGTTTTTGTTTCTGATTTACAGCATCCACAGGTCTTTCAGTTTTTATAAATTTTAAAGCAAGTGCAGTTAAAATCAATGTTTAACAACATCTGAATTTAGCAAGTTTTGAGAAGATTTGTAGCTCAGGTTGAGGTTCTGGCTATAGGTTTGCTCACTGAGCTGGGAGGTTCATTTCCAGACGTTTCGTCACCCTACCAGGTAACACCTTCAGTGAGCCTCAGGCAAAGCAGTGTACATGATTCATGCTTTCTATTTATATGTTTGGGTTTCTTTGGGTTGGTGATGCAATTTCCTGTGGTGATGTCATTTTCGGTGATGATGTCATTTCCTGTTCTTTTTCTCAGTGAGTGGTAGATGGGATCTAACTTGATGTATTTGTTGATAGAGTTCCAGTTGCAATGCCATGCTTCTAAGAATTCTCGTGCGTGTCTGTTTGGCTTGTCCTAAGATGGATGTGTTGTCCCAATTGAAGTGGTGTCCTTCTTTATCTGTATATAAGGATACTAGTGAAAGAGGGTTATGTCGTTTTGTGGCCAGTTGGCATTCATGTATCCTGGTGGCTAGTTTTCTGCCTGTTTGTCCAATGTAGTGTTTGTTACAGTCCTTGCGCGGGATTTTGTAAATTATATTTGTTTTGCTTGTTGTCTTTAAAGGTTCTTTCAAGTTCATTAGCTGCTGTTGTAGTGTGTTAGTGGGTTTGTGGGCTACCGTGATGCCAAGGAGTCTGAGTAGTCTGGCAGTAATTTCTGAGATGTCTTTGATGTAGGAGAGAGTGGCTAGGGTTTCTGGACATGTTTTGTCTGCTTGTTTGGGTTTGTTGCTGAGAAATCGGCGGACTGTGTTCATTGGGTGTCCATTCTTTTTTAATACACTGTATAGGTGATTTTCCCCTGCTCTGCGTAGTTCCTCTGTGTTGCAGTGCATGGAGGCTCGTTGGAATAATGTTCTGACGCAGCTTCATTTGTGGGTGTTGGGATGATTGCTTCTGTAGTTCAGTATTTGGTTCGTATGTGTTGTTTTCCTGTAGACCACAGGAAATGACACCACCGACCCAAAGAAACCCAAACATATGAATAGAAAGCAGGGATCATGTACATTGCTTTACCTGAGGCTCACTGAAGATGTTACCTAGTAGGGTGATGAAATGTCTGGAAATTAACCTCCCAGCTCAGTGAGCAAACCTACATCCAGAACATCTGAATTTCCTATAATGAGCCGATTAAACTAATTCCATTTGACCTAAATTGTATCACTCCTGTTCCTATTACACTAAACTCATTGATTAACAAAGCATCACCCAATCTTCTGGTGATCGATGAAGAAGCATAGAGTACACTTGGCCCCAGATTGTTCTCTGCACGTGTTCAATGGGCTGTTGAAATCGATCAGTCTGATTGGTTTTTGATGGTGATGCTGAGTGAGACCACGTTACTCCGATAGCTGGAACCGCGCAGATTCACAGCTCACGTTGCGTTTCCTCTTCTGGCGTTGCTTCCCTGTTAGAGCCGTGTGCACGAGGACAATGATCAGGAAAAAACCTGTCCATCAGGAAGGGAGAAGGACGATGGAGAATTAATCTTCAAAAGAGACAGAAGTGAGGAACTTACATTGATGTCTTTCACATGATCTCCAGATATCCCTGAACGTTTCACACATAACAGTGTGATGTTTCATAGAGACATAGAAAAAAGGAGCAGGGGTAGGCCATTCGGTCCTTCAAGCCTGCTCCACCATTCAATATGGCTGCTCATGCAATCTCAGTATCCCATTCCCGCCCTCCCCCAATACCCCTTGATCCCATTAGCTGCAAGGGTTACGTCCAGCTCCCTCTTTAATCCATCTAATGAACTGGCCCCAACAGCTTCCTGTGGGAAAGAATTCCACAAGTTCACAACTCTCTGAGTGAGGAAATTCAGCCTCATCTCAGTCCTGAATGACTGAACCCTTATTCTTAGACTGTGATCCCCAGTTCTAGACTTTCCCAACATCAGGAACATTCTTCCTGCATCTAGCCTGTCCAGTCCCATCAGGATTTTATATGATTAGACTAGATTAGATTCCCTAAAGTGTGGAAACAGGCCCTTCAGCCCAACCAATCCACACTGACCCTCCTGTGTTTCTATGTGATGACCCCTCCCCCCATTTTCCTCTAGATACATAGTGTACCCACTGGAAATCACTGATTGTGAGGTAGAGAATGTAGCAACCAAACTGTACACAGCAAGATCCCAGAAATAGAGGTAAATGCCTGGGTAACCTGTATGGCAGAAGGACAAATATTGACCAGGAAATTAGAGTTCCCTTGCTCTGCTTCAAGAAATATCACAACAATTTTTTTCTCAATCTCTCACTGTCTCTGAATTTCTTTAGTCTCACTCTCTCTGTCTCTCTGTCTCTCTCTCTCTCTCTCCCCTCTCATAGCACCTACCTGAGCGAGTGGGCAGACCCTAGTTTCTTGCCTTATCTGAAAGGCAGCAGCTCTGACAGGGCAGCATTTCCTCAGGTCTGACATCACAGCAGCTTAGGTTTGAGGTGAGTCTCTGGAGTGGGAACTGAACCCAAGAGCAACAGACTCCGAGTGAAGGAGTGCAACCACAGAGGTATAGCTGACAGCTTTTAGTCCATCATTTATATATCTCTCTCTCCCTCTCTCTCTCTCTCTCTAACTTTCTCACACTCTCTCACTCACTCCTCCTCTCTCTCTTGTTCACTGTATAATCATGAGGAGCGTGGGTAGGAAACGTAGACAAGGACTTTTCCCTGGGGTGGGGGAGTCCAGAACTAGAAGGCATAGGTTTAGGATGAGAGGGAAAAGATTTAAAAGGGACCTAAGAGGCAACCTTTTCACACAGAGGGTGGTGCATGTATGGAATGAACTGCCAGAGGAAGTGGTGGAGGCTGGTATAATTGCAGTATTTAAAAGGCATCTGGATGGGTATATAAAAAGGAAGGGCTTGGAGGGGTATGGACCATATGCTGGCAAATGAGACTAGATGAGGTTAGGATATCTGGTCAGCATGGGCGAAGTGGACCGAAGGGTCTGTTTCCGTGCTGTACACCTTTGTGAGTCTACAACTCTATTCAGGGAAAGACAATTCCAAAGATGAAAAAACTGAAGGGATTTCTCCTCCTCTCTCATTCTGAGTGTGTGACTCCATGTTCTAGTTTCCTGCTGAGACAAAGTGTTAGCTCTTAATTATTTTAAATGAGCTCCCCCTGTTGAGGGATGAACTGAGCTACTCACCGATTGCTCCCAAAGTGCCAACAATGGTGACCACAGTCGTCAGAACGGTGGGTTTACCTGGAACAGTCCCAACCTCGAGCCTGCATTCCCCTCTGGAACTGCAAGTACAAACATTCACTGCAAAGAATAATGGGGAGAATGTCAGTTTAAAACCTTTGAATCATGAGGGTTGGTATGTGGTCAGCAGCGCAGCTGAGTTCTGGAACTGTTTGGATGAATGCTCTGACATCGATGGGATTAGAATTGAAACCAAGTGAAATTCTGGGTCATCTGACTTCTTCACATTTTCCAATTTCCGAAAATGTTGTACGGGTGAACGTCCAGTTTGATGTGAGGTACATTTAAAATTTGCTGCAGAAACAAGAATTCCCTAATTGGAAAGTTTGGATTTGAGACACTGCCGGATGTGATCTGTGTCACTAAGACTCTGAAATGCACCATTTTTATGGAGTGATTTGTGAAGAGCTTGTTAACACACTGAAAGGTCTTCCTCAGTGACGGATTCCACATTTCAGAACATTTCTTATGCTGTTCATCATTGTAGTTGTGTGAGATGTTTTGAGTACGTTTATTCTATAACCTCAATGGAATTATTTACAAGTGATTCAATGACTAATAGGGTCACTGGGGTGAAAGAATATATATATATTTGTCCCATAATTATGGAGTGTTGCTAACAAAGGGACCGAGGGTGCTGGTGCATAGCTCCTTAAAAGTGGAGTTGCAGGTAGACAGAATGGTGAAGGGGTTCAGTATGCTTTCCTTTATTGGTCAGAGCACTGAGTATAGGAGTTGAGAGGTCATGTTGTAGCCGTACAGGATATTGGTTAGGCCGCTTTTAGAATACAATTACAATTCTGGTGTCCCTGCTATAGGAAAGGTGTTGTAAAATTTGAAAGAGTTCAGAAAATTTACAAGAGGGTTGCCAGGGTTGGAGGGTTTGAGCTATAGGGAGGGGCTGAACAGGCTGGGGCTGTTTTCCCTGGAGCGTCGGAGGCTGAGGGGTGACCTTATAGAGGTTTATAAAATCATGAGAGGCATGGATAGGGTAAATAGGCACAATGTTTTTCTCATGGCGGGGGAGCCCAGAACTAGAGGGCATAGGTTTAAGGTGAAAGGGGAAAGATTTAAAAGGTACCGAAGGGGCAACTTTTTCACACAGAGGGTGGTACGTGTATGGAATGAGCTGCCAGAGGATGTGGTGGAAGTGGGTACAGTTACAACATTTAAAAGGCATCTGGATGGGTATATGAACAGGAAGGGTTTACAGGGATATGGGCCAAGTGCTGGCAAATGGGATTAGATTAATTTAGGATTTCTGATCGGCATGGACAAGTTGAACCGTAGGGTTCGTTTCCATGCTCTACAGCTCTGTGACTCTATGAATACTATTCAGCAGGTCTCTCAGCATCTACAGAGTGAGAAACAGAACTAATGAGCTGGATAACAAAGGCCCCTGGGTGGGGGGGAGAGGGTTATGTAAAATGTTTGGGTAATTAGCCGACCATATTCCCAGCCAGTCCATGGCTCAGTCCCATAGAATGGGTCAGGGCCCAATCAGAGCTCTCCCAACATGTGTAAATAAATCATCAAGGGTCATAGGAACAGGAGAAGGCCACTCAGCCCCTTGAACCTGTCCCACTTTTCAATGGGATCATGACTGAGCTGTGGCCTAACTCCAATCGCCTGCCTTTGGCCCATATCTCTTAATGGCTTTGCTTAACTAAAATTCACGAGGCAAAAGTGACGACTGCAGATGCTGGAAATCTGAGTCTAGATTAGAGTGGTGCTGGAAAAGCACAGTAGGTCAGGCAGCCTGATGAAGGGCTCTTGCCCGAAACATCGATTTTCCTGCTCCTCGGATGCTGCCTGACCTACTGTGCTTTTCCAGCACCACTCTGATCTAGACTCAACTAAAATTCAATCAACTTTGTCTAAAGCCCGATAGGCCTCAATCTTGGCCTGTCCTGCTGTGATGGGGGTGGCTTGTGCCAGTGTGTGGGAGTGGGCAGCACTTTATCAAACATTTTAAAATGGCAGGCAGGAAGAGGGCACACTTTCTTTGAAGGATACCTTTGGTGCATTCCCAGAGGAGACAGTAATCCCCTTCCTTCCTACCTACTTAAACTTCAACTCCCACCGCTAACCCTCCTCCAACACATTCCCTAACCCCTGGGCCTACCCTCCTTGCCCAATAACTCTGCATTACCTGACTCCCCCAGTCAGGGCCTGCCCCCTGGCCCTGCCCAAAGTACTGCTTCTTACTGAGCTCTGACATTGGCAAGGCTGTTGGTTCCTCAGCAGCACCAGATGGTAGCACTCTCTGGCAGTGTGGAACAGACAGTCTATCAGTGCAGTGCACTTACAGCACATTGTAACTGTGGGAGAAGCTATTATCTTGTCCGAGAACAGCAAATACATGGGAACATCACCACTTCCAACTTTCCGTCCAAACCTCTCACCTTCCTGAATTGAAAATATACCTCGGTCAATGGGTCAAAATCTTGGAATTCCCTCCTTAAGGACATTGTGGGTCTACCTACAGCACATGGACTGCAACGATTCACCCCCACTTTCTCAAGGGGCAACTAGGGACGGGGCAATAAAGTCTGGCCGAGCCACATCCCACAAATTAATTTTTAAAAATGAAAAGTCTAATGATGACCTTGAATCTATTGTCAAATATCTGAAAACCCTGTCTGGTTCACCAACGTCCTTGAGGGAAGGAAATCTGCCATCCTCTCTCGGACTGGCCCACATGTGACTCCAGACCCACAGCAATGAGTTTAACTCTCAACTGCTTTCTGAAATGGCTGAGCAAACCATTCAGTTGTATCAATCACTACAAAGTCTCAAAGAAATGAAATCGGATGGACTACCTTGTATCGACCTAGGCACAGAAAACAACAGCAATTGGAAAAAGCCCCTCAAATATCACAAACATCCCCATCCTCAGTGATGGAAGAGCCCAGCACATCAGGGCAAAAGATAAGGCTAAAGCACTCGCAGCAATCTTGAGCCAGATGTGCCGAGGATGATCCATCTCGGGCTCCTCCAGTGGTCCCCCAGCGTCACACACCCAATGATTGGTCTGTAGCGGTATAAGTTGCAGTCTAAACCTCTTACATTTAAGCTAAAATTAACTATCAAATGTATTTAGAAATTACATAATTACACAGAATTACACAGCAAGGAACACAATGTACTTGAAAACAAAGACGAAAGCAGATGACAACTGATTAAAATATTTCTCTTCTCACATTTTCTGTTTACTGGAACACTTTGT
This sequence comes from Chiloscyllium punctatum, assembly GCF_047496795.1. Classification (NCBI taxonomy): domain Eukaryota; kingdom Metazoa; phylum Chordata; class Chondrichthyes; order Orectolobiformes; family Hemiscylliidae; genus Chiloscyllium; species Chiloscyllium punctatum. Next base: position 5,905,114 of record NC_092764.1, on the reverse strand, counting down.
AGCTGAATAGAGTAACTAACATTTTTTTTCACAGTTTTTCATACAGACTTACATAGCAGCAAGTGATTTCAGACATTTGGCTGTAATTATAATGTATACATTCCTTATTTACCTGTGAGAGTATTGCTGTGACGCTGGGGTGCTTTCCCTTTTGCAGTGAGGATGATCGGAATCTGGTACGTCCCTGGATCTACCCAGCTCAGGGCAATTGTCAGAAAGGCATGTGAATCTGAAAGAGATCCACATAGTCAGGCTGGGAAAAATACTGCACTTGGCACTGAATCTGTAAATAACATTCAATCTGAGAGATATCAGGCAGCCTGTCTGTCAGCAGAAAGCAATTTTTAAAAATCTTGCAGCAACAAGGTAATGTTGTAAATGAGGTTGCCAATTTGCACACAGCAATCTCAGATGAATGACAGCGTGGAATAGAGCAGACAATTTGCACTTGTTGTTTGCAATATCAGTTGAGGGGAATTTCTGGCCAGGACACGCGACAGAGTACCCCTGCTCTTCTACAAAATATTGGCCACAGGATTTCTTAAAACACAAGCAGCCAGTTCCAGCCTCAATCTAATGTCCGATCAGAATGACTGCACATCCGACACTCCAGCACTCCCGGCCTACTGACCCTCTGATATTACAGCACTCACTCAATACTGACTTTCCAATAATACGGTCCTCCCTCAATACTGACCCTCCAACGGTGTGGTACACCCTCAGCACTAACCCTCCGACAGTGAGACACTCCCTCAGCGCTGACCCTCCGACAGTGCTGCACTCCCTCAGTACTGACCCTCCGACAGTGCTGCATTCCATCAGTACTGACCCTCCAACAGTGCAGCACTCCCTCAGTACTGACCCTCCGACAGTGCAACAGTCCCTCTGCACTGACCCTCTGACAATGTGGCACTCCCTCAGCACTGACTCTGTGACAGTGCATCCCTCCCTCAGTAGTGACCCTGTGACAGTGCAGCACTCCCTCTGTACTAACCCTCCGACAGTGCAGCACTCTCTCAGTACTGACCCTCCGACAGTGCGGCACTCCCTCAGTACTGCAGTGTGATATCAGTTTTGACTTTGTGCAAGGTCCTCTGGAGGGGGACTTGAATCCATAACTGTCTGAGTCACAGGGGAGAGTGCGATGAGCTGCAGCTGCCATTGAGCTGTGTATTGGCAAGAACCCTGTCCGGTACCAGTCCTAGTGCCCAAATCCCATCACCTTACCGTTAAACTGATGGAGCTTCCACTTCCTTTGCTCCTTGGCTTTGTCATCGATGGAGAGGCTGATGGGATTTCTGTTTCCTCTTTCCTGGCGATACACAGCTTTGATGGTGATGAACTGCCCATCGTCCCGTGGCATACACAGGAAATCTCCAGAATGTTCCAGAACAGGGGTCAGTAGATCTTCATGAATATCTTCAATGTGAACCACCAGCATTGCACTGGCATATAAGGAAGGATCATCTACAGAATTCATCAGAAGACGCAGTTACCATCACTTGCCACGTGTGACAGAAACTTTCCTGAGTACGAATGGGCTTGGTTTGAAAGCTTCTGAAGTTAAAAATGCAGGACATCTAAATTTTCACCAAGTCCCTGTCTCCTTTAGCCTTGCACTATCATCCAATTTGCCAGTTTCTCTCCCATGTTTTCCCTCTCACAGTCTGTCACTCCTTTTCCATACCCTGCCATCCCCTCCCAGTTTTCTGTTCTTGTTCACTTCATATTTGTACATTTCAAACTGCTTTCATAGAGTCATAGAGTCACACAACATGAAACAGACCCTTTGAACCAACTGGTCCAGGCCAACAAGTTTCCCAAACTAAACTAGTCCCACTTGTTTGCATTTGGCCTATATCCTTCTAAACTTTTCCTTTCTAGGTACCTATCCAAATATCTTTTAAATGTTGCAATTATACCTGCATCTACGACTTCCTCTTTCACATCATTCCATACATGCATCACCGTCTGTGTGGAAAATATGCCCCTCAAGTCCCTAATAAATCTTTCCCCTCTCACCTTAACTCTATGTCCTCTAGTTTTGACCTCCCCCTTCCCAGGGAAAAGACCTCATCTATTAACCCTATCCATGTCCCTCATGATTTGATAACCCTCGATCAGGTCACCCCTCAGCCTCCGATGCTCCGGGGTAAACGGCCCCAGCCTGTTCAGCCTCTGTGTATCACTCAGACTTTCCATTCCCAGTAAACCTTTTCTTCCAGTTCTGATAAAAGGCCATTGACATGAAATGCTTTATAAGCACAGAATGCAGGCATTTCTGGCTGGGGCCAGCAGTTATTACCCGTCCCTAGTTGCCCCTTAGAAGGTGGGGGTGAGCTGCCTTCTTGAACCGCTGCAGTCCACGTGCTGTAGGTTGACCCACAATGCCCTTAGGGAGGGAATACCAGGATTCTGACCCAGTGATAGTGAAGGAACGGTGATATATTTCCAGGTCGGGATGGTGAGGGGCTTGGAGGGGAGATTGCAGGGGGTGGTGTTCCCGCCTATCTGCTGCCCTTGTCCTTCTAGATAGAAGTGGTTATGGGTTTGGAAGGTGCTGTCTAAAGATCTTCAGTGAATTTCTGCAGTGCATCTTGAAGATGGTACACACTGCTGGGACTGTGTGTACTTATGTAATGTATTTATAAAACACTGGCTCACTCAGCTGATGAGGTCTGAGTGACCCCCCCCCCCCACCTTTCGCAGGTACGGTTAGGCATTAAAACAATTACAAATGAGGTTTACCAGAATATTCGAGGGATAAAGGAGTGCCAGGAAAAGTTGGGGCTGCCCTCTTCAAGGCAGAGAAAGCATACAGAGGTGTTCAGAATGAGGAAGGGTTCGGCTAATGGTAAATGAACAGAAGCAATAGGTGCAGTGAGTTGCAGTGAGTTGAATTGAGGAGCAGGAATGGGGAGCGACTGCCTCACCAGTTGGCACAGAATAAAAAGCAATTGTTGAGAAAACGAGAGGTGATTGAAGAAAGGCATTTAACAGCAAGTTGTTGTGGTCTGGAACACGCTGTCTGAAAGTGTGGGGGAGACAGATTCAATTGCAATTTTCAAAAGACCTGAACTGGAAAGATTTGCTGTGCTTTGGGAAGGGAATGAGTTCAGGGCTGTTCGTGTCCAGAATCCTTTTCCACAGCAATCAGTGTTCCGGTTGACAAGGGGAATCGAGTTTAAAGGAAGACAGGCAAAATGTGGAGTGAAGGCTACATTCAGATCAGCCATTGACTGACAGAATATGTTCGAGGGGCAGAGTGGTCTCCTCTTACTCCTACTTCTTATGTTCTTTTGTTTGTGGGTAGCTCTTTCAAAGTGCTAGAACATGCACAGTGGGTCAAATGGCCTTCTCAAGGGATACTTGATTCTAAACCCAGTTCTCTCTCAACACATGCTGTCTGACCTGCTGAATCTCAGTTTTCCAACATTTGTAGAGTCTTGCTTTTGTATTTGAGTGGAAATCCAGAATCCCCACCAACAGAGCTCAGTCGGGCAAAGGTGGCTGAAGAAACTCTTCGACATGTTTATGTTGAGGGAGGTTGCTTGGATACTTTGGTGGTGTTTGGGGAGTTAGCCTGGGATCCTGACTGGAACCAGAGTGGTCAGAGGAGAAGCTAATCGCTCCATTAATTGTGCTGTCAAGTTGAGTGGAGCCAGGATAAATACTAGAACGAGCTGTAAAAAAAAACCCGGCACATCATTGTGAGTGCATCACAGCCAGGTTTCTATGGAGACAGAGGGCAAACTCCTTATCAGTATAGTCACAGAACTGAAACCTGACAAATGAGCCATTACTGACCACACTGCTGCTCCTGACTAACCAGGCTGAGGGAGGTTAGGGATGTTGATCAGGAGCCAGGGTGTAAATTTCACATAACCTTCTCCCCCTTACACACTGGATATTACCTTGATTGCAGATAATTTTTGGCCGTCCCCTTCTCACCGAAACCTTATAAAAACTGAAGGAACTGCAGATGCTGTAAATCAGAAACAAACACAGAAATATTGCTGGAAAAACTCAGCAGGTCTGGCAGCACCTGTGGAGAGAAATCAGAGTTAATCCTTTGGTTTGAATGACCTTCCTCAGAACAGTTAACTCTGATTTCTCTCCACGGATGCTACCAGACCTGCTGAGCTTTTCTGGAAATTTCTGTTTTTATCACCGGTATTTTCCTCTGTCTTGACTCCCACCTGAGGCTATCGGACCTTAGCATAGCTATCTCAGTGTATGTGCTGTTTGGATGTAACAAAGTGTTCAATTGGGAGTATTTCCTCATCCTGGGAATTCCAAAGAATTAAACTGGAACTTTATACTCCCTCGTTGTAGGGTGTCCTATCTCTGGAGCTGGGGTAGGTGAAGTAAAGATCTATCTCCAGAATGAGCTGCTTTGAACCGTCAAGAAGGGGAGAGGGTGAATAAAAATCATAGTTTCTCTGTAACAATCTGTTTTTTTTTAGGATCTTTGGATTTGGCTATTGAGAGACAATGACAAGTGATGGAAGAGTCAGTACATGTGACAATTGGTCATAACGCTGTGTGTGAGTAGCGGTCGGTGGTGGGAGAATGAGGGCAGGTTGATTGTGACAAGAATGGGTGACTCCCTAACCCCTGACCTTCAGACTGAAAGATCTGATGGCACCCATTTAACCACAGATGCCAGTGTACCTCCTGGCACCATTTGCTTCTCAGGATTCTGTGAGGACCCTGGTTCAATGAGAGCAGTAGAGTTACCAAAGGTCACAGTATCATGTCCAAAGGGTGTAGCAACATATTGTCCAAGATCAATAATTTCCTCTGTTTGCTCAGCACAGACACTCGGAAATAGCTTGAACTCCTTTAAGGTCATAGAATCACGTTGCCCTTTGGCCCATTGTGCTTGTGGTGCCTCTTTGAAAGAGAGATCCCATTAGTCTGACTGCACCCTGTTCTTTCCCCACCCCCCTCTGCAAATTGTTCCTCTTCAAGTAGCTATCTGATACCTTGTTGAATGTTGCTGTTGAATATACTCCCACTGTCCTTTCAGGCAGCATATTCCAGATCCCAACATCCCCAGGGGATATACATGTCTCCTCGGCTGCCTGCCTGGCTACTCTGTCAGTGGTCTACATATAGTCAGAGGGTCATCGAGCTGTACAGCACAGAAACAGACCCTTTGGTCCAACCCGTCCATGCTGATCAGATATCCTCTATAAATCTAGTCCCATTTGCCAGCACCCGGCCCATATCCCTCTAAACCCTTCCTATTCTTATACCCATCCAGATGCCATTTAAATGTTGTAATTGTACCAGCCTCCACCACTCCCTCTGGCAGCTCATTCCATACACACACCATCCTCTGTGTGAAAAAGTTGCTCCTTAGTTCTCTTTTATATCTTTCTGCTCTCACCCTAAAACCTTACCCTCTAGTTCTGGACCCCCCTCCCCCCACCCCAGGGAAAAGACCTTGTCTATTTATCCTATCCATGCCCCCCCATGATTTTATAAACGTCTACAAGATCACCCCTCAGACTCTGACTCTCCAGGGAAAACAGCCCATCTGAGACTAAACCTGTTTTTTCAGTTGTTTATAGGTTGTGACAACACTGGCAAGTCCAGCATTTATTGACTATCCCTAATTGCCCTTGCGTGGCTTGCTCAGTCATTTCAGAGGGTCGGCAAGAGCCAGCCACATTGCTGTGGGTATGGAGTCACATGAAACCAAACCAGGTAAGGAAGACAGTTCCCCTCCCTAAAGGACTTCAGTGAAACCAATGTGTTTTTCCAACCGTTAACGCCAGGGAGACTCACTTCGTATCCTCGGTTTATTAAACAGATTCAAATTTCCCCAGTGTCTGTAGGTTGTTAATCTGGGCCTCTGTATTACAGTGCAGTGACAGGTTAGTGATTGATACATGATAAATTTATTTTTGCATTAGGTCAGCTGTTTTTGCACAGAATTTGGCCTCAGTCTGATTTATAACCTTTCAGTTCTTGAATCATTCCTGTAAATCTGTCCTGACATTCTCTCCAGCACCTCTATATCCTTTTTGGTAATACAGAAACCAGAACTGTGTGCACAGTATTCCAAGTGAAGGCAATAAACTATAACTCTGATGGTCGAATATTGCCAACAATGTTTGGATCCATTTGTCAAGTTTATCACATGACTTCCGGGAACAATTTTGACCTCCCCCACACACACACTCCTCCTATTGGTTGGGTGCATGTCAGTTGTCATGGTAACCCTTCCCCACAACCAATTGGAAAGTTTCTTCATTCCCCTATTGAATAGCCAAGGATCAGCCAATCAAACAGCCCCTTCTCTTCACTTTCACTATTTCTCCCAATAATAAACAGAAACTGTTCAAGGACTTGGAAAATAAATCTGGAATATTTCTGCTTTTATTCTCCCGGCTTCTTTTTCCCTGAGGTCTTTGGGATCGATCTTCAATCCTGGAGGTGAACAACCTCTGACCCAGTGTGACCCTCACTGAGGCTGGAGGGTGAGAGGGTGTAGCTGGGAGATCCCTGCAGAGTGTTGAATCATCAGCGGGTTCAGAACGATCGACTGTTTCACTGGTTTCTGGAGAGTACAGAGCAGGCCAAGAAAAGCAGCATTTAAAGGGACCCTAGCAGGGTCATGGCCCCCAGTTTGAGAAGTCCTTCACTCAGCTGTTCCATTTGCCTCAGCCCTGGACCAATCCAAAAATTCTCCTCTGTAGGAAGATGGACCAACCCTCAACAGATTTAATCATAATGTGAACCATTAAGGACTCTGCTTCTCTCTGTCTCTCTCTCTGTCTCCCTCTCTTCACTCCCCCTCCCCTCAGTTCCATTTTTCTCTCTCCCCACCCCTGTCTCTCTCTTCCTCATTCCCCTCCTCTCTCTCTCTCCTTTACCCCCCCACCCCGTGTCTGTCTCTCCCTCCTTTTTTTGCCTGTTTTCTCTCCCTCTCTACTAAGGATAATTTTCCAGTTCCTTTCAGGAGAATTATATCAGATTCTTAGCTCTGTCTCTGTCGCCACAGACCTGCTAAGTTTCTCCTGCCTTCTCTGTGTTTGTTTCAGATTTCCAGCGTTCACAGTATTTTTGCTTTAATTTATTGTTAGTTAAGCACCTGATGGCAGAGTCCGACAGTGGTCCTGTTAGAAGGAAGCAAAGTGTTGTCACCTGACTGTCTGGTGACCCTTATTAAACAGTAGCTTCTTCTATCACAGACTGACTCAGCTTCAGTCTTTATTCAGCTGTTTGCTTCTATTTTATATCAATACTGCATTTTTAAAGTCCCAGAATCACAGAATGGGTGGCACAGTGGCTTAGTGGTTAGCACTGCTGCCTCGCAGCGCTAGGGACCCAGGTTCAATTCCTGCCTCGGGTGACTGTGTGTGTGTGTGTGTGTGTGTGTGTGTGTGGAGTTTGCACATTCTCCCTGTGTCTGTGTGGGTTTCCTCCGGGTGCTGTAGTTTTCTCCCACAAGGAGAGAGGCAGAAGGAGAGAGGTATGAAAAGACAGAGAAAGAGATGAATGCATAGATAGAGACAAGGGAGACAGTGACAGAGAGGGAGAGGCTGTGAGTAATAGTGAGAGACAATCAGAGAGAGAGAGATTGACAGAGCGATATTGGGAGGGATAGAGAGAGGAAGAGATCATCAGAGAGATAGAAAAGAGGGAGAGATAAATTAATGGAGGAAAAAAAACAAAATGGAAGCCATGATAGGGAGAGGGAAATGGAGAGACCTCTTGCAGGAATGTATGTGCTGCTGGAGGATATCGTCAGGGAATCCCATCTAAACATCACCAGCAAACGTTGCTCCACAGCTTTAACTCCTGCAGTAGACAATCTCCTTGGGAAATCTAACAAAGACCATCAAACCAGAAGACTGTAAGACATAGGAACAGCACCAGGCCATTTGGCCGATTGAGTGTGCTCCACCATGCGATCATGGCTGATATGCTTTCCAATCCCATTCTCTTGTCTTTTCCCCATAACCCTTGACCCCCTTACTAATCAAAAATCTATCTCTATCTTAAATACACTCAATGACTTGGCCTCCACAGCCCTCTGTGGCAATGAGTTCCACAGAGTCACCACCCTCTGGCTGAAGAAATTCCTCCTCCTGTCAAATTTAAAGGAACATGCCTTTTCTCTGAGGTGGTGCCCTGTGGTCCCAGTCTCTCCTACCAGAGAAAACATCTTCTCCATGTCCACTCTATCCAGGCCTCTGTGTAATTTATAAGTTGCAATCTGAATCCCGCCCTGCCCCCCCCCAACCTTCTAAACTCCATCAAGTACAGACCCAGAGTCCTCAAACTCTGCTTTACATGACAAGCCCTTCCTCCCCAGGATCATTGTTGTAAACCTCCTCTGGACCCCCTATCTTAGATATGGGGCCTAAACTGCTCACAATATTCCAAGTGTGGGCTGACCAGAGTCTTATACAACCTCAAGAACACATCCCTGCTCTTGTAGTCTAACCCTCCCGAAATCAATGTTAACATTGCGTTTATCTTCCCAAGTGAACCTGCACGTTTACCTGAAGAGAATCATGAACTAGGACTCCCAAATCCCTTTGTATGTCAGATTTCTGAAGCCTTTTCCCATTTAGAAAATGGTTTACACCTTGATTCTTCCTCCCAAGTGCATAACCTCACACTTTCCCACATTATATTCCATCTGCTACTTCTTTACCCACTCTTCCAGCCTTTCCAAGTCCTTCTGCAGCCTCCCTGCTTCCTCAACACGTCCTGTCCCTCCACCCATCTTTATGTCACCTGCAAACTTAGTAATAATGTCCTCAGTTCCTTCATCTAAATCATTAATGTATAATATAATATAGCATGAATAGTTGTGGTCCTAATACTGACCCCTGCAGAATTCCACTAGTCACTGGCTGCCATCCTGAAAAAGACCCTTTTATCCCCACTCTCTGCCTTCTGCCAGTCTGCCAATCCTCTACCCATGCTAGTACCTTGTCCCGAACACCATGGATTTATATCTTATTTAGCAACCTCCTGTGTGGCACCTGGTCAAAGGCCTTCTAGAAATGCATATAAATCACATTCACTGGTTCTCCTTTGTCTAACTTGCTCATTACCTAGAACATAGAACATAGAACATAGAACAGTACAGCACAGAACAGGCCCTTCAGCCCACGATGTTGTGCTGACCACTGATCCTCATGTATGCACCCTCAAATTTCTGTGACCATATGCATGTCCAGCAGTCTCTTAAATGTCCCCAATGACCTTGCTTCCACAACTGCTGCTGGCAACGCATTCCATGCTCTCACAACTCTCTGTGTAAAGAACCCGCCTCTGACATCCCCTCTATACTTTCCTCCAACCAGCTTAAAACTATGACCCCTCGTGTTAGCCATTTCTGCCCTGGGAAATAGTCTCTGGCTATCGACTCTATCCATGCCTCTCATTATCTTGTATACCTCAATTAGGTCCCCTCTCCTCCTCCTTTTCTCCAATGAAAAAAGTCCGAGCTCAAGGAATTCTAACAGAGTTGTCAGGCATGACCTCCCCCTGACGAAGCTGTGCTGACTCAGCCCTATTTTCCCAAACACCTCCAAGTACTCTGTAATCTCATCCTTAATAATGGTCTCTAAAATCTTACCAAGGACCAAGGTCAAGCTAACTGGCCTGTAGTTTCCTATCTTCTGCCACCCTCCCTCCCTCCTTAAACAGGGCTGTTACGTTTGCCATTTTCCAGTCCTCTGGGACCCTCCCTGGCTCCAGTGATTCCTGAAAGATCTCCACCTTTGCCTCTACGACCCCCTCAGCCATCTCCTTCAGAACCCTGGGGGGTAGTCCATCTGGTCCAGGTGATTTATCCACTTTTGAGATTTTTCAGCTTCCCCAGCACCTTCTCCTGAGTGACGGTCACTACTCTCACCTCTGTCCCTGACTCTGGTATGTTGCTGGTATCTTCCACACCATTCCTTTGTTCCCCATTACTACCCTCCAATCTCATTTTTCTCCAGCAATTCAATGCCCTCTCTTGCGTTTCTCTTAACTTTTAGATACCTAAACAAACTCTTGCATTTTTTATTTACTAACTAGCTTACTCTCATATTTCATTTTCACCCCTTATATTGCTTTTTTAGTTATCTTCTGCCAGTTTTTAATAGACTTCCAGATTCTCTGGTTTCCCTCTAATCTTCACCACATTATATGCTTTTTCTGTTGCTTTTATGCTGTCCCTGACTTCCCTTGTCAGCCATGGTTGTTTAATCCTCCCTTCATATGTTTCTTCTTCCTTGGGATGATTTTCTGCTGTGCCTCCCAAGTTACCCAAGAACCCTCTGCTATTGCTGTTCTGCTGTCTTCCCTACTTGTCTCTCCTTCCAATCAACTTTAGCCAGCTCTTCCCTCATGTTTTGTTGTTACCTTTTACTCAGTTGTAGCACTGTTATATCTGATTCCAGCTTCTCCCTCTCCAATCAGGGTGAACTCTATCATACCACAGTCACTGCCCCCTCAGGGTTCCTTCACCTTAAGCTCACTAATCAAGTTTGTCTCATTGCACATCACCAAATCCAGAATCACCCAGTTCCCTAGTGGGCTCTACCACAAGCTGCTCCATCTGGTAGACATGCCACGAATTCCTTTTCCTGGGTTCTGCTACTGAGTTCCCCCATGATGTTTGTAATAGTCCTTTCCTATCCCCTGATTTATTTTCTTCCTCACCTTCTGGTCAAAGTGAGGAAGCCTGGACACACCTCCCATCAGGGTCTTTTTCCCTTTGTGGTTCCTCAGCTCTCCCTACACTTATTCTATTTTACTCTTGCTGTCAATTTCATTTCATTTCTTACTAACAAAGCAACCCTAGCCCCCTCTTCCCATCCTCTCATTGGGACGTGTATCCTCGGATATTTAGTTCCTGGCCGTGATTGCCTTGCAGCCAAGTCTCTATGATACTCACAACATCACATCTGCCAATGTTAATAAGCGCAATAAGCTCATTTCCCTTGTTTTTTAGCCTGTGTGCATTTAGGTACAACACCCTCAGCCCTACATTGACTGATGCCTTTTTCATAACTCTTCCCTTATCTGCTGTGTCTGAAGTTCGATTCCTGACCCTTTCCACACTGTCTACATTATTGCTTGTTCTGGAAACTTTAATAACCTTTCCTGAGCCCTCCCCGACCTTGCATTATTTTCCATGCAACTGAACGCACCCCATGCCACACTTACTATTTAGTTTCAAACCCTACCCACAGCCCGTGTTATGCGATTGGCCAGGACTCTGATGCCAGCCATATTCAGGTGGAGCCCGTCTCAGAGCCCGTCTCCCTGCTACCCCAATCCTGGTGCTGATGTCCCATCAATTCAATCCCTTTTCTCCCACACCAATCCTTTGAAGCACGTGTTGACCTCTTTCATCTTGTTGACCCTGCGCTAATTAGCTTGTGGCTCAGATTGTCATCCAATGGTGATTACCTTTTTGGTTCTTTTTAGTTTAACTCTAGCTGCCCATAATCCCTCAGTAGAACCTCTTGCCTTGTTGTACCCAGATTGTTGGTACCTACATGGAACACAACAGCTGGATCTTACCCCTCCCATTCTGCAGCCCAGATGATTTATCCTGTACCCAGGCACCAGGCAGACAATACAGCCTTCGGGTCTCTCAATCTTGGTCACAGAGAACAGTTTCTATTCCCCTGACTATATTACCCATTATTACACACACATTTCTCTTTTCTCCACTCTCTTGAACTGTTCCCTGCACCAATGTGTTGAGGTCGGTTAACTCAAACTGCACCATCCTTCATCCCTCACCTCCATCTTCGACCAGCACCTCCAACAGGTGGGTCCCTCCTGCCGGATCTCCGGACATGAGTGTGACCTCCCCGGAGTCAGCATTCACCCAGAGCCATCTCACCGTCTCATTGCCAAGGCGGTACCTGCCAAAGACACACAATTTCCTGTCAGAGTTTACCAGAGCGGACTCCGCAAGGGCTGCATGCTCCAGAACACTGCACACCATATCAGGAAAAAGGTCAGGATGTTTAGATGGACACAAGAACTGTCAGTGCTGAGGGAGTGCCGCACTGTCGGAGGGTCAGTGCTGAGGGAGTGCCGCACAGTCGGAGGGTCAGTGCTGAGGGAGTGCCGCACAGTCGGAGGGTCAGTGCTGAGGGAGTGCCGCACAGTCGGAGGGTCAGTGCTGAGGGAGTGCTGCACTGTCAGAGGGTCAGTGCTGAGGGAGTGCCGCACTGTCGGAGGGTCAGTGCTGAGGGAGTGCCGCACTGTCGGAGGGTCAGTGCTGAGGGAGTGCCGCACAGTCGGAGGGTCAGTGCTGAGGGAGTGCCGCACTGTCGGAGGGTCAGTGCTGAGGGAGTGCCGCACTGTCGGAGGGTCAGTGCTGAGGGAGTGCCGCACAGTCGGAGGGTCAGTGCTGAGGGAGCGCCGCACTGTCGGAGGGTCAGTGCTGAGGGAGTGCCGCACAGTCGGAGGGTCAGTGCTGAGGGAGCGCCGCACTGTCGGAGGGTCAGTGCTGAGGGAGTGCCGCACTGTCGGAGGGTCAGTGCTGAGGGAGCGCCACACTGTCGGAGGGTCAGTGCTGAGGGAGTGCCGCACTGTCGGAGGGTCAGTGCTGAGGGAGCGCCGCACTGTCGGAGGGTCAGTGCTGAGGGAGTGCCGCACTGTCGGAGGGTCAGTACTGAGGGAGTGTCACTGTCAGAGGGTCAGTGCTGAGGGAGTGCTGCACTCTCAGAGGGGGGTCAGCGCTGAGGGAGTGCAGTACTGTTGGAGGGTCAGTACTGAGGGAATGCCTCACTGTCGGAGGGTCAGTGCTGAGGGAGTGCCGCACAGTCGGAGGGTCAGTGCTGAGGGAGTGCCGCACTGTCGGAGGGTCAGTGCTGAGGGAGTGCCGCACTGTCGGAGGGTCAGTGCTGAGGGAGTGCCGCACAGTCGGAGGGTCAGTGCTGAGGGAGCGCCGCACTGTCGGAGGGTCAGTGCTGAGGGAGTGCCGCACAGTCGGAGGGTCAGTGCTGAGGGAGCGCCGCACTGTCGGAGGGTCAGTGCTGAGGGAGTGCCGACTGTCGGAGGGTCAGTGCTGAGGGAGCGCCGCACTGTCGGAGGGTCAGTGCTGAGGGAGTGCCGCACTGTCGGAGGGTCAGTGCTGAGGGAGCGCCGCACTGTCGGAGGGTCAGTGCTGAGGGAGTGCCGCACTGTCGGAGGGTCAGTACTGAGGGAGTGTCACTGTCAGAGGGTCAGTGCTGAGGGAGTGCTGCACTCTCAGAGGGGGGTCAGCGCTGAGGGAGTGCAGTACTGTTGGAGGGTCAGTACTGAGGGAGTGCCTCACTGTCGGAGGGTCAGTGCTGAGGGAGTGTCATTATCGGAGGGTCAGTGCTGGAGAGAGTGCTACACTGTCAGAGGGAGGTCAGTCCTGAGGGAGTGCAGCACTGTTGGAGAGTCAGTACTGAGGGAGTGCCTCACTGTCGGAGGGTCAGTGCTGAGGGAGTGCCACACTGTCGGAGGGTCAGTGCTGAGGGAGTGTCACTGTCAGAGGGTCAGTGCTGAGGGAGTGCTGCACTCTCAGAGGGGGGTCAGCGCTGAGGGAGTGCAGTACTGTTGGAGGGTCAGTGCTGAGGGAGCGCCGCACTGTCGGAGGGTCAGTGCTGAGGGAGTGCCGCACTGTCGGAGGGTCAGTACTGAGGGAGTGTCACTGTCAGAGGGTCAGTGCTGAGGGAGTGCTGCACTCTCAAAGGGGGGTCAGCGCTGAGGGAGTGCAGTACTGTTGGAGGGTCAGTACTGAGGGAGTGCCGCACTGTCAGAGGGTCAGTGCTGAGGGAGTGCTGCACTGTCAGAGGGGGGTCAACGCTGAGGGAGTGCAGCACTGTTGGAGAGTCAGTACTGAGGGAGTGCCTCACTGTCGGAGGGTCAGTACTGAGGGAGTGCCTCACTGTCGGAGGGTCAGTGCTGAGGGAGTGTCACTATCGGAGGGTCAGTGCTGAGGGAGTGCTACACTGTCAGAGGGAGGTCAGTGCTGAGGGAGTGCCGCACTGTCAGAGGGTCAGTGCTGAGGGAGTGCCGCACTGTCAGAGCATCAGTGCTGAGGGAGTGCCGCACTATCGGAGGATCAGTGCTGAGGAAGTGCCGCACTGTCGGAGGGTCAGTGTTGAGGGAGTGCCGCACTGTCGGAGGGTCAGTGCTGAGGGAGTGCCGCACTGTCAGAGGGTCAGTCCTGAGGGAGTGCCGCACTGTCGGAGGGTCAGTGCTGAGGGAGTGCCGCACTGTCAGAGGGTCAGTGCTGAGGGAGTGCCGCACTGTCGGAGGGTCAGCGCTGTGGGAGCGCCACACTGTCAGAGGGTCAGTGCTGAGGCAGTGCCGCAGTGCGCTGAGGGAGTGCCGCACTGTCGGAGGGTCAGTGCTGAGGGAGTGCTGCACTGTCAGAGGGTCAGTGCTGAGGGAGTGCCGCACTGTCGGAGGGTCAGTGCTGAGGGAGTGCCGCACTGTCGGAGGGTCAGTGCTAAGGGAGTGGGCACTGTCGGAGGGTCAGTGCTGAGGGAGTGCCGCACTGTCGGAGGGTCAGTGCTGAGGGAGTGCCGCACTGTCGGAGGGTCAGTGCTGAGGGAGTGCCGCACAGTCGGAGGGTCAGTGCTGAGGGAGTGCCGCACTGTCGGAGGGTCAGTGCTGAGGGAGTGCCGCACTGTCGGAGGGTCAGTGCTGAGGGAGTGCCGCACAGTCGGAGGGTCAGTGCTGAGGGAGCGCCGCACTGTCGGAGGGTCAGTGCTGAGGGAGTGCCGCACAGTCGGAGGGTCAGTGCTGAGGGAGCGCCGCACTGTCGGAGGGTCAGTGCTGAGGGAGTGCCGCACTGTCGGAGGGTCAGTGCTGAGGGAGCGCCGCACTGTCGGAGGGTCAGTGCTGAGGGAGTGCCGCACTGTCGGAGGGTCAGTGCTGAGGGAGCGCCGCACTGTCGGAGGGTCAGTACTGAGGGAGTGTCACTGTCAGAGGGTCAGTGCTGAGGGAGTGCTGCACTCTCAGAGGGGGGTCAGCGCTGAGGGAGTGCAGTACTGTTGGAGGGTCAGTACTGAGGGAGTGCCTCACTGTCGGAGGGTCAGTGCTGAGGGAGTGTCATTATCGGAGGGTCAGTGCTGGAGAGAGTGCTACACTGTCAGAGGGAGGTCAGTCCTGAGGGAGTGCAGCACTGTTGGAGAGTCAGTACTGAGGGAGTGCCTCACTGTCGGAGGGTCAGTGCTGAGGGAGTGCCACACTGTCGGAGGGTCAGTGCTGAGGGAGTGTCACTGTCAGAGGGTCAGTGCTGAGGGAGTGCTGCACTCTCAAAGGGGGGTCAGCGCTGAGGGAGTGCAGTACTGTTGGAGGGTCAGTACTGAGGGAGTGCCGCACTGTCAGAGGGTCAGTGCTGAGGGAGTGCTGCACTGTCAGAGGGGGGTCAACGCTGAGGGAGTGCAGCACTGTTGGAGAGTCAGTACTGAGGGAGTGCCTCACTGTCGGAGGGTCAGTACTGAGGGAGTGCCTCACTGTCGGAGGGTCAGTGCTGAGGGAGTGTCACTATCGGAGGGTCAGTGCTGAGGGAGTGCTACACTGTCAGAGGGAGGTCAGTGCTGAGGGAGTGCCGCACTGTCAGAGGGTCAATGCTGAGGGAGTGCCGCACTGTCAGAGGGTCAGTGCTGAGGGAGTGCCGCACTGTCAGAGCATCAGTGCTGAGGGAGTGCCGCACTATCGGAGGATCAGTGCTGAGGAAGTGCCGCACTGTCGGAGGGTCAGTGCTGAGGGAGTGCCGCACTGTCGGAGGGTCAGTGCTGAGGGAGTGCCGCACTGTCAGAGGGTCAGTCCTGAGGGAGTGCCGCACTGTCGGAGGGTCAGTGCTGAGGGAGTGCCGCACTGTCAGAGGGTCAGTGCTGAGGGAGTGCCGCACTGTCGGAGGGTCAGCGCTGAGGGAGCGCCACACTGTCAGAGGGTCAGTGCTGAGGCAGTGCCGCAGTGCGCTGAGGGAGTGCCGCACTGTCAGAGGGTCAGTGCTGAGGGAGTGCTGCACTGTCAGAGGGTCAGTGCTGAGGGAGTGCCGCACTGTCGGAGGGTCAGTGCTGAGGGAGTGCCGCACTGTCGGAGGGTCAGTGCTAAGGGAGTGGGCACTGTCGGAGGGTCAGTGCTGAGGGAGTGCCGCACTGTCGGAGGGTCAGTGCTGAGGGAGTGCCGCACTGTCGGAGGGTCAGTGCTGAGGGAGTGCCGCACAGTCGGAGGGTCAGTGCTGAGGGAGTGCCGCACTGTCGGAGGGTCAGTGCTGAGGGAGTGCCGCACAGTCGGAGGGTCAGTGCTGAGGGAGTGCCGCACAGTCGGAGGGTCAGTGCTGAGGGAGCGCCGCACTGTCGGAGGGTCAGTGCTGAGGGAGTGCCGCACAGTCGGAGGGTCAGTGCTGAGGGAGCGCCGCACTGTCGGAGGGTCAGTGCTGAGGGAGTGCCGCACTGTCGGAGGGTCAGTGCTGAGGGAGCGCCGCACTGTCGGAGGGTCAGTGCTGAGGGAGTGCCGCACTGTCGGAGGGTCAGTGCTGAGGGAGCGCCGCACTGTCGGAGGGTCAGTACTGAGGGAGTGTCACTGTCAGAGGGTCAGTGCTGAGGGAGTGCTGCACTCTCAGAGGGGGGTCAGCGCTGAGGGAGTGCAGTACTGTTGGAGGGTCAGTACTGAGGGAGTGCCTCACTGTCGGAGGGTCAGTGCTGAGGGAGTGTCATTATCGGAGGGTCAGTGCTGGAGAGAGTGCTACACTGTCAGAGGGAGGTCAGTCCTGAGGGAGTGCAGCACTGTTGGAAAGTCAGTACTGAGGGAGTGCCTCACTGTCGGAGGGTCAGTACTGAGGGAGTGCCTCACTGTCGGAGGGTCAGTGCTGAGGGAGTGTCACTATCGGAGGGTCAGTGCTGAGGGAGTGCTACACTGTCAGAGGGAGGTCAGTGCTGAGGGAGTGCCGCACTGTCAGAGGGTCAATGCTGAGGGAGTGCCGCACTGTCAGAGGGTCAGTGCTGAGGGAGTGCCGCACTGTCAGAGCATCAGTGCTGAGGGAGTGCCGCACTATCGGAGGATCAGTGCTGAGGAAGTGCCGCACTGTCGGAGGGTCAGTGCTGAGGGAGTGCCGCACTGTCGGAGGGTCAGTGCTGAGGGAGTGCCGCACTGTCAGAGGGTCAGTCCTGAGGGAGTGCCGCACTGTCGGAGGGTCAGTGCTGAGGGAGTGCCGCACTGTCAGAGGGTCAGTGCTGAGGGAGTGCCGCACTGTCGGAGGGTCAGCGCTGAGGGAGCGCCACACTGTCAGAGGGTCAGTGCTGAGGCAGTGCCGCAGTGCGCTGAGGGAGTGCCGCACTGTCGGAGGGTCAGTGCTGAGGGAGTGCCGCACAGTCGGAGGGTCAGTGCTGAGGGAGTGCCGCACTGTCAGAGCATCAGTGCTGAGGGAGTGCCGCACTATCGGAGGATCAGTGCTGAGGAAGTGCCGCACTGTCGGAGGGTCAGTGTTGAGGGAGTGCCGCACTGTCGGAGGGTCAGTGCTGAGGGAGTGCCGCACTGTCAGAGGGTCAGTCCTGAGGGAGTGCCGCACTGTCGGAGGGTCAGTGCTGAGGGAGTGCCGCACTGTCAGAGGGTCAGTGCTGAGGGAGTGCCGCACTGTCGGAGGGTCAGCGCTGTGGGAGCGCCACACTGTCAGAGGGTCAGTGCTGAGGCAGTGCCGCAGTGCGCTGAGGGAGTGCCGCACTGTCGGAGGGTCAGTGCTGAGGGAGTGCTGCACTGTCAGAGGGTCAGTGCTGAGGGAGTGCCGCACTGTCGGAGGGTCAGTGCTGAGGGAGTGCCGCACTGTCGGAGGGTCAGTGCTAAGGGAGTGGGCACTGTCGGAGGGTCAGTGCTGAGGGAGTGCCGCACTGTCGGAGGGTCAGTGCTGAGGGAGTGCCGCACTGTCGGAGGGTCAGTGCTGAGGGAGTGCCGCACAGTCGGAGGGTCAGTGCTGAGGGAGTGCCGCACTGTCGGAGGGTCAGTGCTGAGGGAGTGCCGCACTGTCGGAGGGTCAGTGCTGAGGGAGTGCCGCACAGTCGGAGGGTCAGTGCTGAGGGAGCGCCGCACTGTCGGAGGGTCAGTGCTGAGGGAGTGCCGCACAGTCGGAGGGTCAGTGCTGAGGGAGCGCCGCACTGTCGGAGGGTCAGTGCTGAGGGAGTGCCGCACTGTCGGAGGGTCAGTGCTGAGGGAGCGCCGCACTGTCGGAGGGTCAGTGCTGAGGGAGTGCCGCACTGTCGGAGGGTCAGTGCTGAGGGAGCGCCGCACTGTCGGAGGGTCAGTACTGAGGGAGTGTCACTGTCAGAGGGTCAGTGCTGAGGGAGTGCTGCACTCTCAGAGGGGGGTCAGCGCTGAGGGAGTGCAGTACTGTTGGAGGGTCAGTACTGAGGGAGTGCCTCACTGTCGGAGGGTCAGTGCTGAGGGAGTGTCATTATCGGAGGGTCAGTGCTGGAGAGAGTGCTACACTGTCAGAGGGAGGTCAGTCCTGAGGGAGTGCAGCACTGTTGGAGAGTCAGTACTGAGGGAGTGCCTCACTGTCGGAGGGTCAGTGCTGAGGGAGTGCCACACTGTCGGAGGGTCAGTGCTGAGGGAGTGTCACTGTCAGAGGGTCAGTGCTGAGGGAGTGCTGCACTCTCAAAGGGGGGTCAGCGCTGAGGGAGTGCAGTACTGTTGGAGGGTCAGTACTGAGGGAGTGCCGCACTGTCAGAGGGTCAGTGCTGAGGGAGTGCTGCACTGTCAGAGGGGGGTCAACGCTGAGGGAGTGCAGCACTGTTGGAGAGTCAGTACTGAGGGAGTGCCTCACTGTCGGAGGGTCAGTACTGAGGGAGTGCCTCACTGTCGGAGGGTCAGTGCTGAGGGAGTGTCACTATCGGAGGGTCAGTGCTGAGGGAGTGCTACACTGTCAGAGGGAGGTCAGTGCTGAGGGAGTGCCGCACTGTCAGAGGGTCAATGCTGAGGGAGTGCCGCACTGTCAGAGGGTCAGTGCTGAGGGAGTGCCGCACTGTCAGAGCATCAGTGCTGAGGGAGTGCCGCACTATCGGAGGATCAGTGCTGAGGAAGTGCCGCACTGTCGGAGGGTCAGTGCTGAGGGAGTGCCGCACTGTCGGAGGGTCAGTGCTGAGGGAGTGCCGCACTGTCAGAGGGTCAGTCCTGAGGGAGTGCCGCACTGTCGGAGGGTCAGTGCTGAGGGAGTGCCGCACTGTCAGAGGGTCAGTGCTGAGGGAGTGCCGCACTGTCGGAGGGTCAGCGCTGAGGGAGCGCCACACTGTCAGAGGGTCAGTGCTGAGGCAGTGCCGCAGTGCGCTGAGGGAGTGCCGCACTGTCAGAGGGTCAGTGCTGAGGGAGTGCTGCACTGTCAGAGGGTCAGTGCTGAGGGAGTGCCGCACTGTCGGAGGGTCAGTGCTGAGGGAGTGCCGCACTGTCGGAGGGTCAGTGCTAAGGGAGTGGGCACTGTCGGAGGGTCAGTGCTGAGGGAGTGCCGCACTGTCGGAGGGTCAGTGCTGAGGGAGTGCCGCACTGTCGGAGGGTCAGTGCTGAGGGAGTGCCGCACAGTCGGAGGGTCAGTGCTGAGGGAGTGCCGCACTGTCGGAGGGTCAGTGCTGAGGGAGTGCCGCACAGTCGGAGGGTCAGTGCTGAGGGAGTGCCGCACAGTCGGAGGGTCAGTGCTGAGGGAGCGCCGCACTGTCGGAGGGTCAGTGCTGAGGGAGTGCCGCACAGTCGGAGGGTCAGTGCTGAGGGAGCGCCGCACTGTCGGAGGGTCAGTGCTGAGGGAGTGCCGCACTGTCGGAGGGTCAGTGCTGAGGGAGCGCCGCACTGTCGGAGGGTCAGTGCTGAGGGAGTGCCGCACTGTCGGAGGGTCAGTGCTGAGGGAGCGCCGCACTGTCGGAGGGTCAGTACTGAGGGAGTGTCACTGTCAGAGGGTCAGTGCTGAGGGAGTGCTGCACTCTCAGAGGGGGGTCAGCGCTGAGGGAGTGCAGTACTGTTGGAGGGTCAGTACTGAGGGAGTGCCTCACTGTCGGAGGGTCAGTGCTGAGGGAGTGTCATTATCGGAGGGTCAGTGCTGGAGAGAGTGCTACACTGTCAGAGGGAGGTCAGTCCTGAGGGAGTGCAGCACTGTTGGAAAGTCAGTACTGAGGGAGTGCCTCACTGTCGGAGGGTCAGTACTGAGGGAGTGCCTCACTGTCGGAGGGTCAGTGCTGAGGGAGTGTCACTATCGGAGGGTCAGTGCTGAGGGAGTGCTACACTGTCAGAGGGAGGTCAGTGCTGAGGGAGTGCCGCACTGTCAGAGGGTCAATGCTGAGGGAGTGCCGCACTGTCAGAGGGTCAGTGCTGAGGGAGTGCCGCACTGTCAGAGCATCAGTGCTGAGGGAGTGCCGCACTATCGGAGGATCAGTGCTGAGGAAGTGCCGCACTGTCGGAGGGTCAGTGCTGAGGGAGTGCCGCACTGTCGGAGGGTCAGTGCTGAGGGAGTGCCGCACTGTCAGAGGGTCAGTCCTGAGGGAGTGCCGCACTGTCGGAGGGTCAGTGCTGAGGGAGTGCCGCACTGTCAGAGGGTCAGTGCTGAGGGAGTGCCGCACTGTCGGAGGGTCAGCGCTGAGGGAGCGCCACACTGTCAGAGGGTCAGTGCTGAGGCAGTGCCGCAGTGCGCTGAGGGAGTGCCGCACTGTCGGAGGGTCAGTGCTGAGGGAGTGCCGCACAGTCGGAGGGTCAGTGCTGAGGGAGCGCCACACTGTCGGAGGGTCAGTGCTGAGGGAGTGCCGCACTGTCGGAGGTTCAGTGCTGAGGGAGTGCCGCACTGTCAGAGGGTCAGTGCTGAGGGAGTGCCGCACTGTCAGAGGGTCAGTGCTGAGGGAGTGCCACACTGTCGGAGGGTCAACGCAGAGGGAGTCCCGCACTGTCGGAGGGTCAGTGCTGAGGGAGTGCCACACTGTCGGAGGGTCAGTGCTGAGGGAGTGCCGTACTGTCGGAGGGTCAGTATCAATATCGATCCCGATGTCGGTGCAGACCAAGTGGCTGGATGGCCTTACCTAACTGGAGTGGGTGACGTGTCTGGGTCACGTGCCTCCAGCTGCAGTAAGACATAACCCGGCTGAGCGTCCGTGGGAACCGTCACCTCGTACTGGCTCTGAGGAAGGGTCGGAGCTTCATTGACATCTCGGACCTGAATAGAGACTGTGACGGTGGAGCTTGGTCCGTACTGAGTTCCGAGCAGCTGTGCCTGGTTTCTGGCTGAGATAACCAGTCTGTACTCACTCACCTTCTCGTAGTCCAGAGCCTAAAGGCATAGATAGGACACTGTCATCTCCCACAGTAACCCAGCTCCTCTCCATCCATCATAGACAGGCAGGAGGCTGGGAGAACACAGCGAGCCAGGCAGCATCAGGAGGGGGAGAAGTCGACATTTCGGGTGTAACCCTTTTTCAGGACGCTCCTCCTTTTCTCCCCCTCCTGGTGCTGCCTGGCTCGCTGTGTTCTCCCAGCCTCCTGCCTGTCTACCCCAGCATCTGCAGTTTTTCTGTTCCCTCCTCATCCATCAGCAGCCTCCCTCGTTCTCCCTGTCTTTTCATCTTTCACTTCGCATGGAAGAGAGTGAGGAGCTGACTTCACCCTTTCAGGATCAGTGAGACAGGCAAACCCAGGCTTGGAGATGGACAGAGAAGGCAGAGGCTAAGAATCAGAGATAGTGATGGAAAACAATATTGACAAAGAAATGGGCAGAGCTAAAGGGAGAGCAAGAAAGAGTAAAGAATGATGGGCATAGAAAGATGGTGTGAGAGAGAGAGAGAGAGAGAGAACTGGCAAGACAGGGATGGAGAAAGAGACAGACAGCTGAAAAGAAAGATAGTGGTGCAGACAGAGGTGGAGATGGAGAGGGAAAGACAGACTGATAAGTGAAAGACAGAGAGCTGGAAAAAGAGAGAGAGAAAGTGAAAAGAGTGATAGAAAGAGAGAATGTGATGGAGAAAGAGAGAGCTGAAACCGTGTGGAAATCAACAGAGAAATGGAACAGTCAGTGATTGGAAGCAATCAGAAGGGACAGAGACTGAGGCCAAACTGGAAAGAAGATCAACAATATGGGGAAGAGACAGGGACACGGAGGGAGACAGGGACACACGGAGGGAGACAGGGACACGGAGGGAGAGACAGGGACAGGGAGGGAGACAGGGACAGGGAGGGAGATAGGGACACGCGGAGGGAGACAGGGACACACGGAGAGCGACAGGGACACGCGGAGGTAGACAGGGACATGGAGAGAGAGACAGGGACACACGGAGGGAGACAGGGATACACAGAGGGAGACAGGGATACGCAGAGGGAGACAGGGACATGGAGGGAGAGACAGGGACAGGGAGGGAGACAGGGACACGCGGAGGGAGACAGGGACACGCGGAGGCAGACAGGGACAAAGGGAGACAGACACGCAGAGAGAGACAAGGACACATGGAGGGGACAGGGACATGCAGAGGGAGACAGGGACACGGAGGGAGAAACAGGGTCACATGGAAAGAGTGACAGGGACACGCAAAGGGAGACAGGGACACGCGGAGAGACAGGGACACGCAGCGGGAGACATGGACACGCAGAGGGACACCTGGAGGGAGACAGGGACACGGAGAGAGACAGGGACACGCGGAGGGAGACAGGGACACGCGGAGGGCGACAGGGACACGTGGAGGGAGACAGGGACACGCAGAGGGCGACAGGGACACGCGGAGGGACACACGGAGGAAGACAAGGACACGGAGAGAGACAGGGACACGCGGAGGGAGACAGGGACACGTGGAGGGAGATAGGGACACGCAGAGGGAGACAGGGACACGGAGAGAGACAGGGATACGCGGAGGGAGACAGGGACACGCGGAGGGAGACAGGGACACGTGGAGGGAGACAGGGACACGTGGAGGAAGACAAGGACATGGAGAGAGACAGGGAAACGCGGAGGGAGGCAGGGACATACAGAGGAGGACAGGGACACGCGGAGGTCGACAGGGACACGCAGAGAGAGACAGGGACACATGGAGAGGGACGGGGATACGCAGAGGGAGACTGGGACACGCAGAGGGAGACAGGGATACACGGAGAGAGAGACAGAGACACGGAGAGAGAGAGACAGGGACACGAAAAGGGAGACAGGGACACTCAGAGAGAGACAGGGACACATGGAGAGGGACAGGGACACGCAGAGGGAGACTGGGACACACAGAGGGAGACTGGGACACATTGAGGGAGACAGGGACACGCAGAGGGAGACAGGGATACACGGGGAGACACAGGGAGACGCGGAGGGAGACAGGGACACAGAGAGAGACAGGGACACACAGACAGAGACTGGGACACGCGGTGGGAGACAGGGACACGCAGAGGAAGACAGGGACACTCAGAGAGAGACGGGACGCGCGGAGAGGGACAGGGACATGGAGAGAGAGACAGGGACACGCAGATGGAGATAGGGACACGGAGAGAGACAGGGACACGCGGAGAGAGACAGGGACACGCAGAGAGAGACAGGGACACGGAGAGAGAGACAGGGACATGCAAAGGGAGACAGGGACACGCAGAAAGAGACAGGGACATGGAGAGAGAGACAGGGACACGCGGAGGGAGACAGGGAGATGCAGTGGGAGACTGGGACACGGAGAGCGACAGGGTCATGGAGAGAGACAGGGACACACGGAGGGAGACAGGGTCACACATAGGCTGACAGGGACACGGAGAGAGAGACAGGGGCACATGGAGAGGGACGGGGACACGCGGAGGGAGACAGGGAGATGCAGTGGGAGACTGGGACACGGAGAGCGACAGGGTCATGGAGAGAGACAGGGACACACGGAGGGAGACAGGGTCACACATAGGCTGACAGGGACACGGAGAGAGAGACAGGGGCACATGGAGAGGGACGGGGACACGCGGAGGGAGACAGAGACACGCGGAGAGAGACAGGGACATACAGAGGGTGACAGGGACACACAGAGAGAGACATGGATACGGAAAGTGACAGGGACAGGCGGAGGGAGACAGGGACAGGCGGAGAGAGACAGGAACACATAGAGAGAGACAGGGACACATGGAGAGAGACAGGGACACATGGAGAGGGACAGGGACACGCAGAGGGAGACAGGGACACGCAGAGGGAGACAGGGAACGGAGAGAGAGACAGGGACACATGGAGAGGGACGGGGACACGCGGAGGGAGACAGGGGCACGTGGACAGAGACAGGGACGCGCGGTGGGAGACAGGGACACGTGGAGGGAGACAGGGATGCGCGGAGAGAGACAGAGACACGGAGAGAGAGACAGGAACACGCAGAGGGAGACAGGGACATGCGGAGATAGACAGGGAAACAGAGAGAGAGAGAGAGACAGGGACACATACAGGGAGACAGGGATACGGAGAGAGAGATAGGGACACGCGGAGAGAGAAAGGGACACGTGGAGACAGACAGGGACACGGAGAGAGAGAGACAGGGACACGGAGGGAGACAGGGACACACGTTGGGAGTCAGGGACATGGAGAGAGACAGGGACACATGGAGGGAGACAGGGACAGGCGGAGAGAGTGACAGGGACACGCAGAGAGAGACAGGGACATGGAGGGAAACAGGGACACACGGAGAGAGACAGGGACACATGGAGAGAGAGACAGGGACACATGGAGAGGGACGGGGACACGTGGAGGGAGACAGGGACCTACAGAGAGAGACAGGGACACATGGAGAGTGACTGGGAGATGTGGACAAAGACAGGGGACAAAATGGTAAGTGATGGGACAGTGATGGGATGAACACAGACTAGACCGATGAGAGGAGAATTGACCAAAACAAAGATGGAGAGAGGCAGAAAGAGAAAGCTGGAGAGGAATGGAGAGATCCTGATAAAATGAAGAGACAGTACAGGAATGGAGAAGGCACAAAGGCAAACTGAGAGAGGGAGAGAGAGAAAGAGAGGTGGGATAGAGAGGAAAACAGAGCCTAGGAGGTGGTGAGAGGCACATGGAGACAACGTGAGAGAGAAAAATTGAGACAGAAGAAAGGAAAATTCAAAAAGGAGAGACAGTGAGAGGACTGTCAGATTCTAGGCAGTGAGTAGTCATGAATAGAAATTGAGACAGAGATTGAGGAATAAAGTGAAAGACTGAGAGAGAGAGATGCAGTCCCAGGTGCACCTTATTTAATGAGAGGCTGCCAGTGTTGCTGTGTTCCTCTTGGGAAATTCCAAATTGGTGTTGCTCATTCCCAGCCTCAATGGTGTAGTGAACAAGCCAACTGCTGGTCAATGGATAATCCGTGTCTGATACATTGATGGTGGTGATCAGGTTCCCAATGTCAGTGTTCTCAGCAACGGTGAATGGACCAAACTAAATCACAGCAACAGATAGAGACCAATGAACCAATAACAGAACATTTACCAATCTCTACCTCAAATACTTTACAATAAGGAGCTGTATCTAATCCTGTGCTGTCCCTGTCCTGGGAGTGTTTGATGGAGTTATAGAGTCCTACAGCACAGAGACAGGCCCTTTGGCCCAAACAGGTCCATGCTGAACAAAACGCTAACCCCATGTCCCTGCATTTGGCTCCAATCCTTCCTTTCCTATCCATGTATTTGGCCGAATGCCTTTTAAATATTGTACCCATCTCAACCACATCCGCTGGCAGCTCATTCCACCCTCTGTGTAAAAAGGTTACCCCTCAGGTTCCCTTTTATTCTTTCCCCTCTAATCCTCGATTCCCCAACCCTGGGAAAAAGACTGAATACATTCACCCTATCCAGGCCTGTCATGATTTTATGCACTTCTATAAGAGCCCCCTCAGGCTCCCACACTCTAAAGATAAATGTCCTAGCATGTCCAACCTCTCCCTATAACTCAGACATTGAGTCCAGGCAACATCCTGGTAGATGTCTTTTGCTGTCTTTCCAGTTTAATAACATCCTTCCAACAGGAAGGTGACCAAAAGGTGACCACACACTACTCCAACCAACGACCTGTATAACTGCAACATAACGTCCCAACTTCTCTGCTCAGTGCCCTGACTGATGAAGGTCAGTGTGCCAAAAGCCTCCTTCACTGCCCTGTCTACCTGTGAACTCCACTTTCAGAGAACTATGCACCTGAACTCCAAGATCCCTCTGCTCCACTTCTTAAGGCCCTACCATTCACAATGAAACTCCTACCTTGATTTGACTTTCCAAAATGCAAGGCCTTGCACTTATCTGTGTTAAACTCCATTTGCTATTTCTCAGCCGACTTCCCCAGCTGATCAAGGTCCTGCTGCAATTTCTGATAACCACCTTCACTGTCCACGATATCACCTATTTTAGTGTCATCTCTAAACTTAGTAATCATGCCTTGTACATTCTCATCCAAATCATTGATATTGATAACAAACAGCAATGGGCCCAGCATTGACCTGAGTCACTCCACTATTCACAGGCCTCCAGTCCGACAAGCATCATTCCACTATTACCCTCTGGTTCCTATCATCAAGCCAATTTTGTATCCAATTTGCCAACTCCTCTGGGATTCCATGTGATCTAACCTTCCAGAGCAGCCCACCATGTGGAATCTTATCAAGGGCCTTACTGAAATCCATATCAACTACATCTACCACCCTGCCCTCGTCAACCTTCCTGGTCACTTCATCAAAGAATTGTAGCAAATTTGTGAGGCATGATCTCCCATTCACAAAGCCATGCTGACTACTCTGAATCAAATCCTGTCTTACCAAACACATGTATATCTTATCCCTCAGAATCTTCTCTAGTAACTTACCTAACACAGATGTTGCACTTACTGGTCTATAGTTCCCAGGCTTTTCTTTGCAGCCCTTCTTGAATAATGGCACAACATTCACTACCGTCCAATCTTCTGGGACCTCACCCAGGCCTAACAACGATGCAAAAATATTAGCCAGGGCTCCCGCAATTTCTTCTCTAGCCTCTTGCAATGTTCTTGAATATATCTGGTCAGGACCAGGAGATTTATCCATCTGCTCACATTCTAATACATCCAACACCACCTCTAATGCGATATGGACGGTCCCCAAGGTATCACCACTAACTTCCCCAAGCTCCCAAGTTGTCTTGTCCTTCTCCATGGTAAACACAGGAGGAGAAATACTCATTGAGAACCTTTCCCATCTCATGTTGTTCTACACGTGTCCACTTTGGTCCTTGAGATGCCCTGTTCTCTCTCGAGTTATTCTTTTGCCTTTAATATACTGAAAGTACCTCTTTGGATTCACCCTCATCTTCTCAGCCAAGGCTATCATGTGCCCCCTTTTCACCCTCCTGATTTCCTTCTTCAGTAAACTCCTGTATTCCCTGTATATTTCCAGGGATTCCCTCGATCCCAGCTGCCGGTACCTGAGCCACGCCACCTCCTTTCTTTCTGGTCAAAACTTCAATATCTCTTGTCATTCAGGGTTCCCTATTCCTGCTCGTCTTGCCCTTCTCCCTCACAGGGACATATGAACCTTGATTTCTAGTTATCTCACTTTTAAAGGCCTCCCACTTGCCAGACATTCCTTTGCCTGTAAACAAACTACTCCAATCTCCAATCAACCCCCGCAAATCCTGTCCAATTCTGTACAAATTTGCCTTGTCCCAATTTCAAACTTGAAGCTGTGAAGCAGTTTTGTCCCTCTCCATAACTTTTAAAACTAATAAAACTATGGCCACTAGTCCTAAAGTGCTGCCCCACTGTCACCTCCATCATCTGTCCTCCCCTATTTCCTAAAAGTGGGTCAAGTTTTGCCCCTTCCCGAGTAGCACCCTCTATATACTGCTTGAGGGAACTTTCCTGAGTGCACTTAACAAATTGTAGTGGCTACTGCTGCTTTCGTTTGATGGGGACAGTATCCGGGGAACTGTGGTCTGACATAGCTTTTCCTGAGCATCCTACATGTAAATGTTGAAACAATTCCAAAGACCCTTCATCAGCTGGTGTACCTGTTTCTGCAGGAATACTGGTGCATTGTCATTCACCTCCTCAATATCGACAGTCACTGTGCAGGTCCCTGACAATCCTGTCAAAGAAAGTGTAACACAGACTCAGAGTTAGGTTTGTGATAAAACATTCACGTGGGCACCAAGTATCCGAATGTCCCTCAGGCAGCATTAAGACCAGCTTTCATATCAAAGAGCTCATGTAGGAGCAGCGCTCAGTTAGGGACATTAATCAGAGGGTTGTGACTTCAAGTGCCTTCCTGAGAGGTAATCTTACTGACAATCCAGAAATTGGGCTGCAACTTGGCATCATTTTATCATTTAATAAATCATTGTATTGTTTCGAATGTTATTTGTTAATGGGAGGAGGGTGTCTCTGGTCTGACCAGCTTTTATTACCCCTCACTAATTGTTCAGAGGGCAGTTAAGTGTCAAGCCCATTGTTGTGGGTGAGGAGCAGACCAGGTAACGATGGCTGAGAGGATGTGAAAGAACCTGTTGGGTTTTTACAACAACCAGCAGACCAAGACTCAGATTCATTATTAATTCTAGTTGCTTTTTAATTGAAATCAAATCTCATGACCTGCTGTGCTGCGTGCCTTTTGTTTCGGTAATGTTACAGGTTCTGTGAGATGATGGGAAACAGCGGAATCAGTGTCACAGACTGAGCAGGGCGGCACGGTGGCTCAGTGGTTAGCACTGCTGCCTCACAGCGCCAGGAACCCTGGTTCAATTCCAGCCTTGGGTAACTGCCTGTTTGAGGTTTGCACATTCTCCCTGTGTCTGTGTGGGTTTCCTCCCACAGTCCAAAGACATGCAGGTTAGGGTGAATTGGCCATGCTAAATTGCCCACAGTGTTCAGGCATGTGAAGATTAGGTTGGGGTAAAAATATAGGATAATAGGATCTGGGTGGGTTACTCTTCGGAGGGCTGTTGTGGACTAGTTGGGCCGAAGGGCCTGTTCCCACACTATAGGGTTTCAATGATTCTTCTATGGCCTCCAGTCTTCCACCAACTTCAATATCACAACCAGATAACCTGGCTGTTTATAACAGAGAATGGACAGCACAGAAACTTACTTTACAACAAGCTCAGTTAAGACCAGTTCTTATGCTCCATTCAGCCCATTCCTATTGCTCTTTTATTCCACCTTATATTGTCTTTTTGTCCTGCATTATCATTTGGCAATGCAACAGGAAAGGAATTGATGATGTCTGGAGGATGTGAGGCAAGGTTCCTACATCAATAAAAATACCATTTTTCATGACCCACCATGAGCTAATTATGATTGAACAGAGCTTTATTCTGTTTGATAGGGACAAGGTAGGGGGTGCTTTACTCTGTTACTAACCCCGTGCTATCCCTATCCTGGGAGTGTTTGATGTGGGAACATTGTAGAGGGAGCTTTACTCTGTATCTAACTCTGTGCTATCCCTGTCCTGGGAGTGTTTGATGCGGGGCCAGTGTAGAGGGAGCTTTACTCTGTATCTAACCCCGTGCTATCCCTGTCATGGGAGTGTTTGATGGGGGACAGAGTAGAGACAATAGACAATGGGTGCAGGAATAGGCCATTCTGTCCTTCGAGCTGCACCACCATTCATTATGATCATGGCTGATCATCCTTAATCAGTATCCTGTTCCTGCCTTATCTCCATAACCCTTGATTCCACTATCCTTGAGAGCTCTATCCAACTCTTTCTTAAATGAATCCAGAGACTGGGCCTCCACTGCCCTCTGGGGCAGAGCATTCCACACAGCCACCACTCTCTGGGTGAAGAAGTTTCTCCTCATATCTGTCCTAAATGGTCTACCCCGTAGTTTTAAGCTGTGTCCTCTGGTTTGGCACTCACCCATTAGCGGAAACATGTTTCCTGCCTTCAGAGTCTCCAATCCTTTAATAATCTTATACGTCTCAATCAGATCCCCTCTCAGTCTTCGAAACTCAAGGGTATACAAGCCCATTCAATCCAGTCTTTCAGTGTAAGGTAATCCCGCCATTCCAGGAATTGACCTCGTGAACCTACGCTGCACTCCCTCAATAGCCAGAATGTCTTTCCTCAAATTTGGAGTCCAGGACTGCACACAATGTTCCAGGTGTGGTCTCACCAGGGCCCTGTACAGATGCAGAAGAACCTCTTTGCTTCTATACTCAATCCCTCTTGTTATGAAGGCCAGCATGCTATTAGCCTTCTTCACTACCTGCTGTACCTGAATGCTTACCTTCATTGACTGGTGTCCAAGAACATCCAGATCTCTCTGTACTGCCCCTTTACCTAAATTAATTCCATTGAGGTAGTAATCTGCCTTCCTGTTCTTGCCACCAAAGTGGATAACCATACGTTTATCCACAATAAACTGCATCTGACCACTCACCTAACCTGTCCAGGTCACCCTGTAATCTCCTAACATCCTCCTCCCATTTCACCCTGCCCACAGCTTAGTATCATCAGCAAATTTGCTAATGTTATTATTAATACCATCTTCTATATCATTAATATATATTGTAAAAAGCTGCGGTCCCAGCACTGATCCCTACGGTACCCCACTGGTCACTGCCTGCCATTCCGAAATGGAGCCATTTATCACTACTCTTTGTTTCCTGTCAGCCAACCAACTTTCAATCCAAATTATTACTTTGTCCCCAATACCATGCGCTCTAATTCTGCTCACTAACCTCCTATGTGGGACTTTATCAAAAGCTTTCTGAAAGTCCAGGTACACTACATCTACTGGATCTCCCTCGTCTATCTTCAGTTATATCCTCAAAAAATTCCAGAAGATTAGTCAAGCATGACTTCCCCTTCATAAATCCATGCTAACTTTGATCTATCCTGTTACTACTATCCAGATGTGTCAGAATTTCATCCTTTATAATTGACTCCAGCATCTTTCCCACCACTGAGGTCAGACTAACTGGTCTATAATTTCTTGCTTTCTCTCTCGCTCCTTTCTTAAAAAGTGGTACAACTTTAGCCACCCTCCAATCCTCAGGAACCAATCCCGAATCTATCGAACTCTGGAAAATAATCACCAACGCATCCACGATTTCTCGAGCCACCTCCTTCAGTACCCTGGGATGTAGACCATCAGGCCCTGGGGACTTATCAACCTTCAGACCTAACAGTCTCTCCAACACCAATTCCTGGCAAATATAAATTCCCTTCAGTTCAGGTCCTTCAGCCACTGTTACCTCAGGGAGA
The DNA here is from genome assembly GCF_047496795.1 of Chiloscyllium punctatum. Lineage (NCBI taxonomy): Eukaryota > Metazoa > Chordata > Chondrichthyes > Orectolobiformes > Hemiscylliidae > Chiloscyllium > Chiloscyllium punctatum. The sequence goes on along the minus strand of NC_092764.1, from coordinate 5,873,981 downwards.
TTGCTTGTGTCTTCCCCAGTGAACACAGATCTGAAGTACCCATTTAATTCTTCTGCCATTTCTTTGTTCCCCGTAATATATTCCCCTGTTTCTGTCTTCAAGGGCCCAATTTTAGTCTTAACCATGTTTTTTTCCTTTCACATATCTAAAAAAGCTTTTACTATCATCCTTTATGTTATTGGCCAGTTTACCTTCGTACCTCATTTTTTTTCTGCGTATTTCCTTCTTAGTAATCCTCTGTTGTTCTTTAAAAGCTTCCCAGTCCTCCGTTTTCCCACTTATCTTTGCTATGTTATACTTTTTCTCTTTTAACTTTATATATTTCTTAACTTCCCTCGTCAGCCACGGCCACCCCTGCCTCCTCATAGGATCTTTCTTCCTTTTTGGAATGAACTGATCCTGCATCTTCTGCATTATACACAGAAATATCTGCCATTGTTCCTCCACTGTCATCCCTGCTAAGGTATTGCACCATTAAACTTTGGCCAGCTCCTCCCTCATAGCTCCATAGTTCCCTTTATTCAACAGAAATATTGTCACTTCCGATTGTACCCTCTGCCTCTCAAATTGCAGACTGAAGCTTATTGTATTATGGTCACTACTTCCCAATGGCTCCTTCACTTCGAGGTCCCTGATCAATTCTGGTTCATTCCACAATACCAGATCCAGAATTGCCTTCTCCCTGGTCGGCTCCAGCACCATCTGTTCTAACAATCCATCTCGGAGGCACTTCACAAAGTCTTTCTTGAGGTCCAATACCATCCTGATTCTCCCAGTCTACCTGCATGTTGAAATCCCCCATAACAACTGTAGTAACATCTTTGCGACAGGCCAATTTCAGCTCCTGATTCAACTTACATCCGACATCCAGACTACTGTTTGGGAGCCTGTAGATAACTCCCAAGAGGGTCTTTTTACCCTTAGAGTTTCTTAGCTCTATCCACACTGACTCTACATTCCCTGATTCTCGGTCCCCCTGCGCAAGGGACTGAATATCATCCCTTACCAACATGGCCACCCCACCCCCTCGGCCCGTCAGTCTGTCCTTACGATAGCATGTGTAGCCTTGAATATTCATTTCCCAGGCCCTGTCCACTTGAAGCCACATCCTAGTTATCCCCACAATATCGTATCTGCCAATTTCCATAAGAGCCTCAAGCTCATTCACCTTATTTCCAATGCTTCGTGCATTCATGTATAGTATTTTTAATTTGTTACTGCCCTCATCCTTCCCATTAACCCCTAATTCACTCAACCTTACAGCATGATCCCTTTCTGAGTTTTCTGCCTCATTGATACAGTTGTCTTTCTTGACTTCCCTTGTTCTAACTTTCCCTTCAATTTCCTTCTTAAACATCCAGTTTGTCCCCTCCCCCCCCCCGCTACTTAGTTTAAACGTAGCTGTGTTGCAGTAGCAAACCTGCCTACCAGAATGCTCGTCCCTAACCTATTAAGGTGCAAACCGTCTCTCTTGTATAATTTATGCTTACCACAAAACATACCCCAGTGATCCAAGAATTTAAATCCTTGCTTCCTGCACCAGTTCCCCAGCCACATGTTCAAGAGGTAGTTTAACTCTGTATCTAACCCTGTGCTGTCCCTGTCCTGGGAGTGTTAGATGGGGACAGCGTAAAGGAAACTTTACTCTGTTACTAACCCCGTGCTATCGCTGTCCTGGGAGTGTTAGATGGGGACAGCGTAAAGGAAGCTTTACTCTGTTACTAAGCCCGTGCTATCCCTGTCCTGGGAGTGTTTGATGGGGGAAGTGTAGAGAGAGCTTTACTCTGTAGGTAACCCCATGCTATCTTTTCCTGGGAGTGTTTGATGGGGACAGTGCAGAGAGAGCTTTACTCTGTATCTAACCCCGTGCTATCCCTGTCCTGGGAGTGTTTGATGGGGGAAGTGTAGAGGGAGCTTTACTCTGTAGGTAACCCCGTGCTATCCCTGTCCTGGGAGTGTTTGATGGGGACAGTGCAGAGAGAGCTTTACTCTGTATCTAACCCCGTGCTATCCCTGTCCTGGGAGTGTTTGATGGGGGTAGTGTAGAGGGAGCTTTACTCTGTATCTAACCCCGTGCTATCTTTTCCTGGGAGTGTTTGATGGGGACAGTGTAGAGAGAGCTTTACTCTGTATCTAACCCTGTGCTGTCCCTGATCTGGGAGGGTCATTCTATGATTTTCTGTTCAATGGGACATTTCTTACTGATTTATTGTCAAGGGGCTGAAGGAAAAATGTCTTCAGGTGAGGTATTTATGTTAAACGTATTTAAGGAAAAGCCTGCACAGTATTGGGAAGGTCTCACATCCTGGAGATGCTGCAGAGGAGATTATTCCAATTGATCTCAGTCTGTGAAGGAGCTGGAGAATTTGTTGTTAAGGGTTGGGGGGGGCGGGGGTTGGTCAATAACTGTCGAAGGCTGTGAAGCTTTTGATGAAGTGGGGAAGGAGACGGAAAGGATTGTTCCCTGATTGTGGGTGGAGGAGTGCCCATGTAGGGCATAATGCCCAGCAAAGACCAGATAAGCTGAATGGCCTGTCTATGCTGTCCACTCAATGCCGCTGTCTGAAACATTTCAGTTCCAATCACTGCCTGTGCTTCCTCACCAGCATGGTCAGCCACCAGCACCTCCAGTTGGTATTTCATTGATGTGTAGCCGGTCATGTCCCTGGCCAGTGTCAAGGTCCCGTTGGCACTGACGGTAAACAGCAGCCTGCCATCATTCCGAGGTTCCTGGCTGTGGAGTCGGAAGGAAAGGTGGGCGTTTTCAGTCCTGGGATCATCCTGATCAGCCGCTGTCAGAGTGACCAGATGTGAACCTGGAAAAGGAGTCAGCAATCCGCAGCATCACTCAATAAGATGGGATAGAAGCTGGCCATTCAGCCCATCATCTCTGTATTCTCTCTTTAAAGGAGCTCTACAATCAGCTCTTTCTATTTCATGCTGCATGTTTTAGCTCTCCAACTATTTATCCAACGTTTCTCACTCTTACAGGCATGGTGTTCCACATCCTAACATAGACCCTCTGACCAACAGAATCAAGTTATCCCTATTAGTCCTGTCAAATCCCTTCACAATGTTCACCCGCAATGAAATCTCCTCCCCCCCCCCCCCCCCCAAACAACACCTCCAACCCACCACACCCCCAACTCCCCCAGTCAGCTGGGGAGGTGAACAATCCCAGGTCTGTAAGCGAACACTGTCCTGGATCTGACAGGGTTAATGAAGCTCCACCCAATCAGGTGATGTTCTGGTTTGACAGGGAAGTTGCTGTATATAAGAGGATACTATACAGATCCTCTTATAGCATCAGTAACAAAGTCTAATCAACTGTTAGAGCTTGAACTCTATCAGTATCATATAATAAACTCGATCTGATCTCCAGGGAGAGGCTGGACAGGTTGGGGCTGTTTTCCCTGGAGTGTTGGAGGCTGAGGGGTGACCTTATAGAGGTTATAAAATCATGAAGGGCATGGATAGAATAAAAAGACAAGGTCTTTTCCCTGGGGTCAGGGAGTCCAGAACTAGAGGGCATCAGGGAGTCCAGAACCAGGGGGGTCACAGTCTAACAATTCGGGCTTGGCCATTTCAGACTGAGATGAGGAGAAATGGCTTCACCCAATGAGTGGGTTGAGGTGGTTGAGGTCAAAACATTGAATATTTTCAAGAATGCGTTTGGTAAAGTTCCTAGTATTCCCGATGAAAGGACTCAGGAGAAAGCAGTCACAGGATGTGGATGATCAACCATGATCATATTGAATGGCAGAGCAGGTTCAAAGGGCCGAGTGGCCTTCTCAAGCTCCTGTTTTCTAGGTTTCCATGTTTCTAAAAGACAAGGAGAGGAAATGCTGAGCCAACAACACTCTCAACCTCAATCGCCTGCAGTCCCCTCGCTTGGTCAGCCTGAGCAGGTACAGCCATTCCCACTGGAACCCTGGGAAACCACCCAGAGAGTGACCATGGTCATCTTCTCCCTGAGGGACGGACAGGAAGAGATTCTGGTTCCAAACAGAAATGGAAGGTTAATAGTCTGTGTGATGATGTCACATTCCCAACTCTCCCCCTCACTGTCCTGATATCAGGCTAAGCTCAGCTGGGTTTACACTGTGAGGATTAGTCAGTGGACTATAGCAATCTAGTCCAGTGCTGCCTCACCCAATGTCCAAGCACATAGGGGAGGCATCACTGAGGTGATACACAAATCTACATAAAAATAAAACACTGTAAATGCTATAGATCTGATTATAAAAGCAGAAAGTGCTGGAGAAATGCAGCAGGTTTGGCAGCATCTTTATTTATTCACTCATTTGACACGGGCATCGCTGCCTGGGCCCACATTTATTACCCGTCCCTAGTTGCCCTTAGGAAGGTGGGGGTGAGCTGCCTTCTTGAACCACTGCAGTCCATGTGCTGTAGGTAGATCCACAATGCCCTGGGGGAGGGAATTCCAGGATTCTGGCCCAGTGACACTGAAGGAATGGTGATATATTTCCACATCAGGATGGTGATTGGCTTGGAGGGGAACTTGCAGGATGTGGTGTTCCCATGTATCTGCTGCCCTTGTCCTTCTAGATGGAAGTGGTCCTGGGTTTACAAGGTGCTGTCTGAGAATGCTCGGTGAATTTGTGCTGAGTACCTTGCAGATGGTACACACTGCTGCTACTGAGAGTCGGTGGTGGATGGAGTGGGTGTTTGTGGATTTGGTGCCAATCAAGTGGGCTGCTTTGTCCTGGATGGTGTTGAGCTTCTTGAGTGTTGTTGGAGCTGCCCCCATCCAGGCAAGTGGGGAATATTCCATCCCACTCCTGACTTGTGCCTTGTAGATGGTGGACAGGCTTTGGGGAGTCAGGAGGGGAGTTATTTGCTGCAGTATTCCTAGCCTCTGACCTGCTGTTATAGCCACTGTGTTTATATGATGAGTCCAGTTGAGTTTCTGGTCAATGATAACCCCCAGGATGTTGACAGTGGGGGTTTCAGTGATGGTAATACCGTTGAATGTCAAGGGGCAGTGGTTAGATTGTCTCTTGTTGGTGATGGTCATTGTTTGGCATTTGTGTGGTGTGAATGTTACTTTTCTGTTGAGAGAGAAACAGAGTTAATGTTTCAACTCTGATATGTCCCTTCTTCATCTGAAAGGTTAATTCTGTTTCTCTCTCTCCACAGATGCTACTAGACCTGCTGAGTTTCTCCAGCTTTCGCTGTTTTTATTTCTTTCTCCTGCTCTCTGTTGTGATAACTGTGATGTTAAGTTGATCACCTTGAACCTGTTGCTCGCGGACTGTTGCCTGGTAACTCTCAGGGATGCACACGGGCGCGTTGTCATTGTCGTCTGTCACCGATACTCTCAACTCCAGTGGCTCATCAAGAAGCTCTCCATCAGAGCTCTCTACAGATATCAGCAGCACATACTAAAGGAGAGGGTCAAAACTTTCAACATCAGCTAGATTACACTCTGCATACAAACACCATTACAAACCTGCCCAGGGAAATAATCCAGATGTTTAATAACCACATTCCCTTCATTTCTCCACCAGCAATAACTCCGGTTCAATCCCCTCACCCAGATACTCTGCTCCAGAGGATATTGGCAGCTGGTCAACTATGGAAGACATCACAGTGCAATTGCTCCCATCCTCAGGGTAGCTCTAATCACATGCACCTCCTTCAGGAGGTGGCTGGGGACAGCTGCAAGTCACAGGATAGCACCGTAAGAGGCCATTTGGTCGACTGGGCCTATGCTGGCTCTTTGAAAGTGCAATCATTCCAAGTTCAAAATTCCCTCTTTTTGACCATAACTCCCTCGTTTCTGCATCTCCTTCCAACTCAATTTAAAAATTCTTTATAGGATCAAGTCCCATCAGCTTTCCAGAATGAATATTCCAAATCCTAACATCTCTCAGAGTGAAGATCTTTCTCCCCAGCTCCCCTCAGGATCTGTTGGCAATGCTGTTAAGTCCTTGGCTCTGGTTACTGATCCACTCATAGCCTCATAGATTCAAACCGTGCAGAACAGGCCCTTCGGCCCATCGAGTCTGCTCTGACATAACTACCACTAAAAGTGCACTGACCCCAATTTCCTGCACTTGTCCCATACCCTTGAATGTTATGATATTTGAAATACTCATCAAATTTTTTTTAAAGGTTCTAAGGTTTCCAGCCTCCCCTACCTTTCCAAACAGTGCATTCCAGATGCCCACCATCTGCTGAGTGAAAATTTTCCCAAATCCTCTCTGAAACTCCTGCCCCTTACGCTAAAACTATATCCACTTGTGACTGACCCCTCGACCAAGGGGAACAGCTGCTCACTCTTTACCCTGTCCATGCCCCTCATAACCTTATACATCTCAGTTATGTCCCCCTCCATGGTCTTCTCTGCTCTAAAGAAAACAATCCAAGCCTATCTAGTCTCTCCTTCTAGCTCCATCCCAGACAACATCCTGGTGAACCTCCTCTGTATCCCCTCGAGTGCTATCACTTGCACAAGATAATTTGCTTTCCTCAGTCTACCTGTCCACACCTTGGGAATCTCTACTTCCTCCCAACCTTTTTGGTTCCAAGGGAAAGGCCTCTAACTATCCAACATCTTCTCGGAGCAGAACTTCCAACTCACTCATTCATCATTTGAAGACCTTTCCATCGTGACTGAAGAGGTACCACCCTTTGATTGTCCACAGTACTCCAGGACAGAGACCAGGAGCAGGGCTTAAGCTCTTTGGCTTTAGAACAATGAAGGGTGATTTTTTTTTCTTTCTTCATTGACAGGTAAGGGCGTCACTGGCTTGGCAGCATTTTCTGCCCATCCCTTATTGCCCAGAGGGAAGTTAAGAGTCAACCACATCACTGTGGGTCTGAAGTCACATATAGGCCAGACCGGGTAAGGATGGTAGTTTCCTTCCCTAAAGGATATTAGGGAACAAGATGGACGAATTTTCTTGACAATTGATTCTTGATCATCGATAGGCTGTTAATTTTTATTTAATTCACGTTCCACCATCTGCCATAGCGGGGTTTGAACCCAGGTCCCCAGAGTCACTGGATTAATAGTCTAGTAATAATACCATTAGGCCATTGCTTCCTTTTCTTACTGAAACATTCGAGATTGTCAGGGGACAGGGTCAAATGGAAGACTTCCCTCTCGTTGGGGGGAGACTAAAGCTGAGGATCAAAACCAGGGGAGTAAAGATGAGTTCCTGATTCTAGGGCAGGGATGAGGACAATTTTTGTTTCTTGTGGGAGTGTGGAATTTTCTTTTCCAGTAGTATTGCATGTTTCCTCTTTAAATTTATTCTGATTGAGACAGATCTTTAACCAACAAGAGAGTTAGGGTTATGAGGGATGGTGGGTGGGAATGGGGGGGAGGGGGTGCTGTTGGCGAGCGGTGGGAGGGGGAGCAAGGCAGGATTGTGGAGCTGAGATTACAACCAGATCAACCACAACCTTATCAAGCTTCTCCCAGAGTGAATACTAGGGGTGTGCATTTAAGATGAGAGGGAAAAGTTCAAAGGAGATGTAAGGGACAAGTTCCTCACTTGAAGAGTGGAAGGAACGAAATCTACATCGCGTTTCTGCAGGGACCAATGTTGTGATCCTTACTCCTTTTGAGGTGCATTAATGACCTGCTCTGAGGTGGACAAAGCATCATTTAAATGGTGACTGATGACATAAATTGTAAATGTGGCAGTGCATAGTAATGTGGAGAGAAACAGACTTCAGGGAGATAGATTCTGGATTAGTGGTGCTGGAAGATCACAGCAGTTCAGGCAGCATCCAAGGAGCAGTGAAATCAACGTTTCGGGCAAAAGCCCTTCATCAGGGAGCTAGAGACTGGTAGACAGAGAAATAGATGCATAGCAGCTGAAATTTAATGCAGAAATTTGTAAAAATGATTTAGTTTTGTAAGAACTCGAGAGAAGATGTCAAGGAATTGGAGAGGGAGTTGGGGAGATTTACTAGAATGTATCAGTGATGTGGAGATGTTGGAGGTGGTGAGATTGTTCACCCTCACAGAGAATTTTACATCGAGTAGGACTCAGCAGAGATACCTAAGAAATCAAACTAGGGAACAGATGATTAGATGTCAATTGAGGGGACAACTAGGTGACACTTGACTGGATGTAGATATTTTAATTAAAACATTTTTAAAATCCATGTTTGGAGAAGGTGGGACCTGGGCCCAAATTTCTTGGCCCGAGAGGTAGGAGTTCTATCACCATTCACTGGGAGCCCTGCCGACTTCATCAAGACACATGGGGAACGGGTTTAGAGTTTGGTGATGTGTACTTTGAATTAAAATGGAATCAAACTGAAAAACTTAATCTCAGATGTTTGACAGAGAGAGTCAAGGGGGGGATGTAACTGTGATGTCCAGAATCCTAGGCTGGATAGATTGAGTAGTTCAGGTTAAACTGTTTCCATAGGAAGCTGGGTCAGTGAGGACAGGACACAGATGGCAACGCTATTGCAATTTTCATTTCGACAGTGAGTTCTGGTGATCTGGAACACGCTGCCAGAGAAGGAGGTGTAAACAGATTCATTAGAGACGGGGTGTGGGGAAAGAACTGGAGAGCAGGGCTATCAAAGGAATGAACGAGACTTGCGGTCGGTGTGTTGCCTCCCAGTGCCAGGGTCCATGAGATCTCGGATTGTATCTTTGGGGTCTTGAAGAGAGAGGGTGACCAGCCTCAAGTTGTTGACCATGTAGGTACCAACGATATAGATAGAAAGAGGGATAGGGATGTAAGGCAGGACTTCAGGGAGCTAGGGTGGAAGCTGAGAGCTAGAACAAACAGAGTTGTTATCTCTGGTTTGTTACCCGTGCCACGTGATACCGAGGCAAGGAATAGGGAGAGATATCAGCTGAACACGTGGCTGCAGGGATGGTACAGGAGGGAGGGTTTCAGATATATGGATAATTGGGGCTCATTCTGGGGAAGGTGGGACTTGTACAAACAGGACGGTCTTCACTTGAACTGGAGGGGTACTAATATCCTGGGTGGGAAATTTGCTGGTGCTATTTGGATGGGTTTAAACTAGCTCAGCAGGGGGTGGGAACTGGAGGTGTAGTTGCAGTGCACAGGAGGATGAGAGTAGGGAGGACAGGGACAGGATTTCAGGGTCACAGCAATGTGCTGGCAGATAGCAAACTGGTTTGAAGTGTGTCTACTTCAACGCCAGAAGTATCTGAAATAAGGTAGGTGAGCTTGCAGCATGGATAGGTACCTGGGACTTCAATGTTGTGGCCATTTCAGAGACATGGATAGAGCAGGGTGAGGAATGGATGTTGCAGGTTCCAGGGTTTAGATCTTTCATTAAGAACAGGCAAAGCGGTAAAAGAGGGGGAGGTGTGGCCTTGTTAGTCAAGGTTGGTATAACGGTGGCTGAGAGAACTTTTGACGAGGACTCGTCTACTGAGATAGTGTGGGCTGAGGTTAGAGGAGAGGTCAGGAGAGAGAAGAAGTCATACTGCTTGGAGGTGTTTTAAAGGCCTCCGCAGAGTTCCAGGGAGGTGGAAGAGAGGATTGGCAAAATTATTCTGAGTAGGAGTGAAAGGAACAGGGTGGTCATTATGGGGGACTTTAACTCCCCCAACATTGACTGGAAATGTTATAACCCTAGTATGTCGGATGGATCAGTTTTTGTCCAATGTGCACAGGAGGGTTTCCTGACACAGTACGTTGAAGGGCTGACAAGAGGGGAGGCCACATTGGATCTGGTGCTTGGTAATGAACCAGGCCAGGTATTTGACTTAGTTGTAGGTGAGCACTTTGGAGAGAGTGACCATAATTCAGTTACGTTTAGTTTAGCGATGGAAAGGGATAGGTACATGCCACAGGGCAAGAGTTATCGATGGGGCAAGGGCAATTATAATGCAATTAGGCAAAATTAGGATGCAGAGAATGGGGGTAGCAAAATGCAGGGGATGCAGACAATGGAAATGTGGGGCTGGTTTAAGGAACAGATATTGCGTGTCCTTGATAGGTATGTCCCTGTCAGGCAGGGAGGAAGTGATAAAGTAAGGAAACCGTGGTTTACTAAAGAAATTGAATTTCTTGTTAAGAAGAAGAGGGAGGGTTATGTGACGGTGAGACAAGATGGTACAGATGAGGCGATGGAGAGTTACAGGAAGGATTTAAAGAGAGAGTTAAGGAGAGCAAAGGCAGGACATGAGCAGTCTTTAGCAGGTAGAATAAAGGAGAACCCTAAAGCTTTCTATAGGTACGTGAGGAATAAAAGGATGATTAGGGTAGGACTAGGGCCAGTCAAAGACCGAAGTGGGAAGTTGAGTGTGGACCCTGTGGAGATCGGAGAGGTGCAAAATGAACATTTCTCATCGGTTTTCACTCAGGAAAAGGAGAATATTGTAGAGGAGAAGAATGAGGTGCGAGATATTAGACTGGAAAGGATTGAGGTTAGTTACAAACAGGTGTTTTCAAATCTAGAAGGAGTGAAAGTAGACAAGTCCCCTGGCTGGATGGGATTTATCCGAGGATTCTCTGGGAAGCTAGGGAGGAGATAGCAGAGCCTTTGGCTTTGATATTTGAGTTGTCATTGTCTACAGGTTTAGTACCTGAGGACTGGAGCAAATGTCGTGCCCTTGCTCAAGAAGGGCAGTAGAGATAACCCAGGTAATTATAGACCAGTGAGCATTACTTCTGTTGTAGGAAAGGTTTTGGAAAGGATTATAAGAGATAAGATTTATAATCATCTAGCAAGCAACAATTTGATTTCAGATAGTCAACTTGGTTTTGTCAAGGGCAGGTCATGTCTCACAAATCTCATTGAGTTTTTTGAGAAGGTGACCAAGCCCGTAGATGAGGGTAGAGCAGTTGACGTGGTTTACATAGACTTCAGTAAAGCTTTAGATAAGGTTCCACATGGTAGGCTGATGGAGAAGATGCAGAGGCGTGGAATTGGGGGTGAGTTAGCAGTTTGGATTAGAAACTGGCTTTCTGAAAGAAGGCAGTGAATGGTGGTTGATGGAAAATATTCAGCCTGGAGTCCAATCACTAGTGGTGTGTCACAAGGATCTGTTTTGGGGCCACTGTTTTTTGTCATTTTTATAAATGACTTAGACGCAGGCATAGGTGGATGGATTAGTAAATTTGCAGACGACACTAAAGTCGGTGGAGTAGAGGACAGTTTGGAAGAATGTTACAGGTTGCAAGGGAACTTGGAAAAACTGCAGAATTAGGCTAAGAGGTGGCAAATGGAGTTCAATGCAGCTAAATGTGAGGTGATACACTTTGGGAAGAATAACAGGAAGACAGAGTACTGGGTCAATGGAAAGATTCTTGGTCATGTGGATGTGCAGAGGGATCTTGGAGTCCATGTACATAGATCCCTGAAAGTTGCCACCCAGGTGGATAGTGCTGTTAGGAAGGCATACAGTGTGTTAGGTTTCATTGGTAGAGGGATTGAGTTTCAGAACCGCAATATCATGCTGCAACTATACAAAACGCTGGTGCAGCCACACTTGGAATATTGTGTACAGTTCTGTTCACCCCATTACAGGAAGGATGTGGATGCATTGGAAACGGTGCAGAGAGATTTACCAGGATGTTGTCTGGTCAGGAGGGAAGGTCTTATGAGGAAAGGCTGAGAGACTTGGGTCTGTTCTCATTGGAGAGAAGAAGGCTAAGAGGGGATTTGATAGAGACATACAAGATGATCAAAGGATTAGATAGGGTAGACAGTGAAAGACTTTTTCCTAGGATGATGGCGTCAGCTTGTATGAGGGGACATAACTACAAATTGAGGGGTGATAGATTTAAGACAGATGTCAGAGGCAGGTTCTTTACGCAGATAGTGGTAAGGGCGTGGAATGCACTACCTGCTAATATAGTTAACTCAGCCACATTAGGGAGATTTAAACAATCCTTAGATAAGCACATGGATGATTTTGGGATAGTGTAGGGAGAGGAGCTGGGAATAGTTCACAGGACGGTGCAACATCAAGGGCCGAAGGGCCTGTTCTGCGCTGTATTGTTCTATGTTCTATAGGCACAATGGATCAACTGGCCTTGTTCCATGCTCTAGGATTCGATGATTCTATAGTTTACCTCTGCTCCTTGTTCCCGGTCCAGTGGTTCAGTTAAATAGATCTGGCCTTCTTGGTCGATGATGAAAGGGCCTTCAGGAGAAGGTGGTTTGGCCTCCAGGCTGTAGTTCACTCGATCATTATTCCATTGAACCTAAAAGTACCAGAGTTTAAAACGAGAACAGGAATCAGCCAGCCATTGAGAACTTTCAGCCAAAGCAAAAACCTGTACAGTGCAGCCTTTCATCTTTCACTCATGAAGTGGTCGCCTAGTTACTCTCAGGAGAACTCACAGGTGCGTAGTGACATGGACGCTCACATTCTCAGCTTCCAGTCAGAGGGTGAGCCACTCTGTAAAACTGGACACAAAATCATCCCCTTCACTCCCTTACCAACAGACCGCTGCACTGTCAGAGACGCTCTCCTTTAAACAATAAACTCAAACCTGTCTCGTTCTGCCCCACAGAGTTCAATCCTACAGGTCTATACCAGGGATTCACTCATTTTCCCAAACTTGTCCATTGTATTTTTTTTCTGTTTCACTTCAGATCTTTAAGAAGACCTGAACTGAGTTCTTACTTTGTAAAGTTTAAACGCAGGAGTGATTCTTCTTTAGATCAATTCAATCAATAATGTGATCAGTAACCATGTTTTCTAGCTATGGATTTTGACCCTGTTCCAATGATATCATAATCCAGCTGTTGTTTTAATGGGATAATGTTTTCACTCTCAATTTCACCCCCGTGCTGTTTAAAAAGAGAAAATGCCCTTCATGAATTGACTTCAATAACCCTTGGGCTCCAGCCAGGACAATGAAGAGGAGATGGTCAGTGAAATGGAGTTGGAGAGATGGACAGTTTCCATTTGAGAGACACTACTCTGGACAGGTCAACAACTGAAGTCTTATGCAGATTTTGATAAGTCTGAGCAATAAGACTCATGCTTGGTTCAGACCTTTTGTATTGAGAATCTCTGATGGGAGAATCGAGAGGCTGGGATACAGCAGAGAGTTTTGGCTTCATTGACAGACCACTCAGAATTCACTGCTGCAGTCCCCACAGAAGGAGCAGGACCCACTGAAGGCTCTGGGGGGGGGGGGGGGGGGGGGGGGGGGTGGGGTGGGGGGGGGGGGGCAGGGGTGACTGCCCAAAGGCTGAGCCCCCTTCCCAAGTGTGGAGCTAGTCAAAGACTTGGTCATGTGTGCACCAAAGGTTGTTTTATTAACTTGATTAATTTGGGATTACTTTAACATGTTGGATTGTGGGCAATCCAGTTTGGTCAAGTTTGGGCTAGTATTTATTGCTGTGATCAAGTTACATTTCCTCCCTCCTCCTGATACAATAAATTACACAAAAAGGGCTTTATTTCCTTTCACTGACGGTCCCTTCCCTTTCTCTTCTCACTTTTCATATTTTACATATTCATACTACCATTAGATTATTACCTAATAATAATTAGTATTTATAATGTTTGATGTTTGTGTGTTTTTATTGTCATTAAGATTATATTTGACACGCTTGATCATTGAACATATTTCTGAGTAGTCTCGCTCATCTCTGATCTGCCCAGGATGCAGCTCTTAGCCTGGCTGAGACTCTGCAGTGACTCTCACTCACTGTACACCCTGTGGTGGGGTAGGGGGTCTCCCCAGTAACCTCCAATATTTATCTTTCAGCCACTATCACTAGAAACAGATGATCTGTCCATGGACACAGAGCTGCCTGCGAGATCTTACTGCACACAAGCATGTTGTCACACTTCCCCTTTTGCAAATGTTAACTACATGAGGAAAAGATATCATTGACTGTGGAGCGCAATGAGACCTTGTTGTGAAAGGTGCTATATAAATGCTTGATTATTCTTCAATCCCAGACTGATCAGTAACACAATGTTTCCAACTCATCTGTGAAGATGATGGTGAACTCTCTCGCTCCCCTTGATGGTGACAATGGGAGGTGGGCTGGATTGGCACACTAGAAAAAGGGGAGGGCCACAGATGCTGGAGATCAGACTCAAAGAGTGTGTTGCTGGAAAAGCACAGCAGGTCAGGCAGCATCCGAGGAGCAGCAGAATTGGTGTTTCGGACAAAAGTCCATCGGATGCTGCCTGACCTGCTGTGATTTTCCAGCAGCACACTCTCGACTGCATAAGCACACTGTCATTAGTCCCAAACCCAGTCCGTATTGCACTCAGGCTTCCCTCTCTCTGCCGACTCGATGGCATTACAGCAAAGCAACGCTGGACATTTGGTGGGGGAGGTGAGACTGGCCCAGTCTGACAATCCCAGAGAGATATTCGACCAGAACTATCCCTTCACATGTTTAAATTAGATTACTTACAGTGTGGAAACAGGCCCTTCGGCCCAACAAGTCCACACTGACCCGCCGAAGCGCAACCCACCCAGACCCATTCCCCTACATTTACCCCTTCACCTAACACTACAGGCAATTTCCCATGGCTAATTCACCTGGCCTGTACATTTTTGGACTGTGGGAGGAAACTGGAGCACCCGCAGGAAACCCACGCAGAAACTGGGAGAATGTACAAACTCCACACAGTCAGTCGCCTGAGGCGGGAATTGAACCCGGATCTCTGACGCTGTGAGGCAGCAGTGCTAACCACTGTGCCACCATGCTGCCCATTATAGGTAGCTATTTTCATGGAACCAGCCTTGGTTCAAACATGGACTAAGGAGTAGAATCCCAGAAGGGAGGTGAGAGTGACAGCTATTGACATCAAGGCTGCATTCGACTGAGTGTGACATCAAGGAGCCCTGGCAAAACTGGAGTGAGTGGGTATCAGGGGGCAAACTCTCAACTGATGGAGTCATAATGCACATAGGGAGATGGTCGTAGTTGTTGGACATCAGTCATCTCAGCTCCAGGATATCTCTGCAAGAGTTCCTCAGGGTATTGTCTTAGGTCCAACCATCTTCAGCTGCTTCATCAATGACCTTCCCTCCATCAGAAGGTCAGAAGTGGGGATGTTCACTGATGATTGCACAATGTTCAGCACCATTCACAACTCCTCAGATACTGAAGCAGTCTGTGTCCAAATGCAACAAGATCTGGACAATATCCAGGCTTGGGCTGACAAGTGGCAAGTAATATTCACGCTGCACAAATGCCAGTCTATGACCATCACCAATAAGAGAGACTCTGACCATTGTCCCTTGACATTCAATGGTATTTCCATCACTAAAAGGCCCACTTTCAACATCCTGAAACCAGCAACTTAACTGAACTGGCCATATAAGTACAGTGGCTAAAAGAGGAGGTCTGAGGCTAGGAATCCTGTAGTGAGTAACTCACCTCCCCAAAGCCTGTCCACCATCTACAAGGCACAAGTCAGGAGTGGGATGGAATACTCCCCACTTGCTGGGATGGATGTAGCTCCAACAACACTCAAGAAGCTTGATACCATCCAGGACAAAGCAGACCATTTGATTGGCATCACATCCACTCCCTCCAGTATTGATGCTCAGTAGCAGCAGTGAGTACCATCTACAAGATGTACTGCAGAAATTCACTAAGGCTCCTTAGTCAGCACCTTTTAAACCCATGACCACTTCCATCTGAAAAGACAAGGGCAGCAGATACTTGGGAACACTATCCCCTGCATGTTCCCCTCCAGGTCACTCCCCATCCTGACTTAGAAATATATCGCTGTTCCTTCACTGTCACTGGGTCAGAATCCTGGAATTCCCTCCCTCAGGGTATTGTGGGTCTTCCCACAGCACATGGACTGCAACGATTCAAGAAGGCAGCTCACCCCTACCTTCTCAAGGGGCAATTAGGGATGGGCAATAAATGCTGGGCCCAGACAGTGATGCTCACATTCTGTGAATGAATAAAATATATGCCTCTGAATCCAGCCACCAGTGTTTCAGTTTGTGTCTATCCATAGGAAGCACAAAAATACAAAATGAATATATAATTAACAAGGCACAGAAAGAGATTCCTGATGAAGAGCTTATGCTTGAAACATTGACTCTCCTGCTCCTTGAACGTTGCCTGGCCGGCTGTGCTTTTCCAGCAACACATTTTTTGAAATAGAAAGAGAGAGGCAAGAAATATAAAATATGAACCAAAACAAAGCTTATATTTCAATCTTTCACAAACTCAGAATAGTGAGGATTGCTTCATGTCAAGGTACTGTTAAAATGAAATGAATGGTGTACAATTGGAAACGCAACAGCCAATTTACATACAGCAAGACCCCACAAATCGTGATGTGATAATGATAATGACCAGGTACACAAGCTGGCTTATTCCTTCAGGATGTTGGTTGAGGGACTAGTATTAATGTGGGATATCAGCAAGATTCTTCTGGGGTAGCTCCATGGGATCATTTAGTTTTGGGAGGGCAGGCAGGTTTCAGTTTCACATCACATCGGAAGGAACATAGTCCTGACAGTATAAAACCCTGCGAGTATCAGACCAGATAGTGTTCAACACACACACTTTCTCTGTCTCACACTCTCTCTATCTCTCTCTCTCAAACACACACACACACATATATATGAGTTCGGAGCAGACAAAAGGCCACTCAGCCCCTCGAACCTGTGCCACAATTGAATAAGGTCATGGCTTATCAGTACTGCACACACCCACCCACCCCCTGCTAACCTTTCACTCTCTTACTCAGCAAGAATCTCCTTACCTCTGCTTTGAAAATATGCAAACACTCTGCTTCTACTGCATTTCCAGAACGAGAGTTTGAAGGACTCACGACCCTCTTAGAGAGAAGCTTTCTCCTCATTTCAGTTACACTGGGCACCCCTGATTTTAAACAGTGACCCCTAGTTCTAGGAGAAACATCCTTTATATATCCACCCTGTAAAGACCTCCCAGCATCTTTTAACTTTTAATCAAGTCACATCTTATTCTTTGAAAAGCCAGAGGAAACGATCCAAATCTGTCCATCCCTCATCACTTTCCTTGATAATGAGTTTATTGTCCATTTCCTACCTGTTACCCCAGCAATCTCTCTTTAAATACTCAATATTTAGGGTACTCAATTAAAAAATACCCCTCTCCTGTGCCCTCACCATTAGCAATATGGCCACCTCTTCAGCTCATACCGAACTTTTCAACTGGTCAATCAGCTTCCCAAACCTTCAATCAATCCCAATCTGTTCGGTCAGAAGCTGAGTTCACATTTCAAGTCCAACAGATTTCTGAAGAAGAATCATATCAGACTAAACGTTAACTCTGGTTCTCTCTTCACAGCTGCTGACAGATCTGCTGAGTTTCTCCAGCACTTTCCATTTTTATTTCAGATTTCCAACATCTGCAGTATTTTGCTTTTATCTCCCCGTTGTGCTTTGCAACTGAGCAGGCCTGATAGCCAACTTGACAGTAACCTCCTAGGGCTGGCTAACAGAGAGGGAGTGGAGAGACAGACGGAAACAGAGAGAGAAATTAGAAACCAACATGACAGTGTAAAGCAGAGGAGATCAGTGAGAGCAGGAAGAGAGAAACACTGAGCTATAGAGCCATAGAAATACACTGCATGGAAACAGATCCTTCAGTCCAACTTGTCCATGCCAAGCTAATCTCGTCCCATTTGCCAGCACTTGGCCCATATCCCTCTAACCCCTTCCTATTCATATACCCATCCAGATACCTTTTAAATGTTGTAATTGTACCAGCCTCCACCACTTCCTCTGGCAGCTCATTCCAAACATGTACCATCCTCTGCGAGAAAAAGTTGCCCCTCAGATCCCTTTTAAATTTTTCCCCTCTCACACTCTAGTTCTGGACTCCCCCACCCCAAGGAAAAGACCTCATCTATTCATCCTATCCATGCCCCTCACGATTTTATAAACCTCTCTAAGATCACCTCTCAGCCTTCAACGCTCCAGGGAAAACAGCCCCAGCCTGTTCAGCCTCTCCCGATAGCTCAAATCCTCCAAGCCTGACAACATCCTTGTAAATCTTTTCTGAACCTTTTCAAGTTTCATAATAACCTTCCAATAGCAGGGAGACCAGAATTGTATGCAGTATTTCAAAAGTGGCCGAACCAATGTCCTGTACAGCCGCAATGTCCTGGCTGGCACGATGGCTCAGTGGTTAGCACTGCTGCCTCACAGTGCCAGGGACCTCCATTCAATTCCAGCCTTGGGTAACTGCCTGTGTGGAGTTTGCACATTCTCCATGTATCTGTGTGGGCTTCCTCTGGGTGCTCTAGTTTCGTCCCACAGTCCAAAGATGTGCAGGTTAGGTAAATTGGCCATGGTAAACTTACCATAGTGTTCAGGGCTGTGTAGATTAGGTGCATTAGTAGGGGTAAATGGTCTGGGTGATTTGCTCTTCAGAGTGTTGGTGTGAACTTGTTGGACCGAAGGGCCTGTTTCCACACTGTAGGGATTCCATTAAAACATGATCTCCCAACCCCTATGCTCAATACTCTGACCAATAAGGGAAAGCATACCAAATGCCTTCTTCACTATCCTATTTACCTGTGACTCCACTTTGAAGGAGCCCTGCACTCCAAGGTCTTTGTTCAGCAACACTCCCTAGGACCTTACCATTAAGTGTATAAGTACTGATTTGCTTTTCCAAAATGCAGCATCTCGCATTTATCTGAATTAAACTCCATCTACCACTCCTGGGTGCATTGGCCCATCTGATCAAGATCCTGTTGTCATCTGAGGTAACCTTCTTCGCTGTCCACGACATCTCCAATTTTGGTGTCATCTGCAAACTTACTAACTGTACCTCTTAAGCTCACATCCAAACCATTTATGTAAATGACAAAAAATAGAGGGCCCAGCACCGATCCTTGTGGCACTCCACTGGTCACAGGCCTCCAGTCTGAAAAACAACCCTCCACCACCATTCTCTGTCTTCTACCTTTGAACCAGTTCTGTATCCAAATGGCTAGTTCTCCCTGTGTTCCGTGAGATCTGACCTTGCTCACCAGTCCCCCATGGGGAACCTTGTTGAAGCCTTACTAAAGTGGTAGATCACATCTACCACTCTGCCCTCATCAATCCAATTTGTTACTTCTTCAAAAACTCAATCAAGTTTGTGAGACATGATTTCTCATGCACAAAGCCATGTTGACTGTCCCTAATCAGTCCTTGCCTTACCAAATACATAGAAGTCCTGCCCCTCAAGACTCCCTCCAACAACTTGCCCATTACTGACGTCAGGCTCACTGGTCTATAGTTCCCTGGCTTGTCTTTACCACCTTTCTTAAATAGTGGCACCACGTTTGCCAACCTCCAGTCTTCCGGCACCTCACCTGTGACTGTAGATGTTACAAATAATTCAGCAAGGGGCCCAGCAATCACTTCCCTAGCTTCCCATTGATTTGGTAAAGCAGGAAGGAGAAATGAGTCCAGGCTGTAGCCTTAGCTAAAGAGTCAGGCAGAATCCCCAAATGTTTATCAGACATCAATATCACAGCCTGTCAATGGAACCAGCGTTATCTTCAGTTCCACAATAACAAACCAACGAAAGGTGAAATCCCATCACTGCCTGATACTTCCCTCATCAAAGTACTGAATATTTATACCATCACTGTCTAAGAACAGAAACATTTTATTGAATTTGCTGTCCAGAATTAACTCAACGTCTCCCGTTCCCTCAGCATGCATCTATATTTAAACACAGTTCGATATCCCTGAAGGTTCAGTTTCAGTAAATGATGGCAGAAAAATGATGACGAGAAAGATAACATCTTTACTGCACTTCCACCAGTACATCCCCCTGCCTCTCTCTCTCTTTCTCTCTCTCGCAATCCCGATCTCTCTGCAGATACTGTTTAGCTTTAATCAATTTCACCCTTTGGTTTGTAGATTTTTATCAGTCAGGCTTCCTGGTTCCAGAACCAATGTTTCCAGATGCAGATCAGACACAGTCTCATTGATTGGAGGAACTTACTTGAGGGGCTGAATGGTCTCCTGCTGCTCCACCCCACCATATATAACATATGTTTCAATTTCCTTCCCTTGTATTTTTCCAAGTACTCACTTAACTTCACATCTCGGAAAAATCCCTCTCAGCCCTGAGTCTATATTTGAGCCTTGAAATAACTCCCCAAAGGCTGCTATCCCATCACCAACTCCCCCTTTATTTACACATAGAAAGTCCTTGACACTGATCCAGCTCCCTCAGAGACAGCTCTCAGAGTGAGCAGGATGTCTGACACTCCTGTTCTTATCTGTCAGCCAGGGCTCCCTGATTGGTCCAGTTAATAGCCCCAATCAGGGAACTCTATTCTATGTGCATACCTGAAACGTTAACTCTGATCTCTCTCCGCAAATGCCGGCAGACCTGCTGAGCTTTTCCAGCAATTTCTGTTTTTGTTTCTGATTTCTAATTTCCATAGTCCTTTCAGTTTTTATTTATTTTCTATGAGATCCACCTGGCTGACCTCGCTACAATCACAACATCCCTCACCAGCAATGTCAGGATGAGAGGCTAGGCTGGCTCTTCGGTGCATTACTGAGGGAGTGCCATAATGTCGGAGGGTCCATGCTGAGGGAGCGCCGCACTGTCAGAGGGTCCATGTTGAGGGAGCACCGCATTGTCAGAGGGTCAGTGCTGAGGGAGTGCCGCACTGTCAGAGGGTCAGTACTGAGGAAGTGCTGCACTGTCAGAGGGTCAGTACTGAGGGAATGGGCACTGTTAGAGGGTTAGTGCTGAGGGAGTGCCGCACTGTCAGAGGGTCAGTAGTGAGGGAGTGCCGCACTGTCGGAGAGTCAGTACTGAAGGAGTGATGCACTGTCAGAGGGTCCATGCAGAGGAACAGCCGCACTGAAGGAGGGTCAGTTCTGAGGAAGAGCCGCACTGTCGGAGGATCAGCGCTGAGGGGGCACCGCACTGTCGGAGGATCAGTGCTGAGGGAGTACCGCACTGTTGGAGAGTCGGTGTTGAGGGTGTGCCGTACTGTCAGAAGGTCAGTACTGAGGGAGCACTGCACTATCAGTACTTAGGTGAGATATTTAAAGTAATGCCATTCACTTTCCTGATTGAAAGCAATCCTGTGGTAACTACTCAAAGAAGTGGGTGGAATCCCCTCCAGGATTTGTGCAAATGTTTCACCTCAAACCACATCACCCAGACTCAAACAGCCTGATAATTATCACCATGTGTTTGTGGGAGCTTGCTGTGCACAAATTGGCTTCTGATTTCCTAAACTGGTTTACTTTTGAAAGTTGTTCACACAGTGTGGGTGGCACTGGTTGGACAAGCATTTATTGCCCATCCCTAGTTGCCCACGGGGCAGTTTAGTATTAACCAGAGAGTTCTGAAGAAATGTCACTGCACCCGAAATGTTAACTCTGCTTTCTCTCCATAGATGCTGCCAGAGCTGCTGAGTTTCTCCAGCAGTTTCTGTCTTTACATTTCCAGCACCAACAGTTTTGTTTTTTGGGTTCAGAGTGAACCCCATGTTGGTGTGAATCTGGAGTCACATATAGGCACAACCAGGGTAAGGTCGGCCAATTTCCTTTCCTGGATGGGCAGGAATGGACCGTACAATCAAAGATAGCTTCACAGGAACCATTTTCTATTTGGATTTTTCAAAGAAATTAATTGAAATTGCACCAGTTGCTGTGCTGAGGTTTTAACTCCTGTCAACACTGCATCAGCCTGGGTTACCGGCCCACACCAGCACCATCACACCGCCAGCAAACCACCAACACAACATCAGTAAACCACAACCCACCACGAGCAAACTACCAGTAAACCACCAGTAAACCACAACCCACCACCAATAAACCACCAGTAAACCATCATTCACCCCAGTAAACCACCAGTAAACTACAACCAACCACCAGCAAACCACCAGTAAACCACCAACACCAAACTAGTAGACAACAGCCTCCCACCAGCAAACCATTACTCATCACCAGTAAACCACACCATATCATAAGTAAGCCACCAGTAAAACACAACTACAGCACCAGTAAACCAACACACCACTAGTAAACCACCATAAACCACCAACTACAGCACCAGTAAACCACCAATTCACCACCAGTAAACCACCGTAAACCACTATAGCACCAGTAAACTAGATGACGTTTTACCACAATCAATAGTGTTTACATGATCACCATTGGGCTACCTTTTTAATTCAAGATTTATTCTTTAAAATGTGAATCAAATTCCTGCATCTCCTGAAGGATCCCATGTTGCAAGAACCTTAGCCTGGGGATAATTGGATTACCAGCCCAGGGCCATTACCAATACAACATGTCATCATCATAATCACTCTTTAAATTCTAACCAGAACTCAGATTATATTTCCACTGAAACATTTGTAACTCTGTTCAATTCCTCATTTTCATAATTATCTTGGGCAACCTCAGGTCTCCTTCATGTGCAGTAATCCTCATCTCATCGTCCTACTGAAACAGATTTACAGTCCCTTAGGTTTAGGTGGTCATAGTGTGATCTAATTGGGATCTTTAATATGATCAGAGAGTTCACTTGGGTAGATAAAGAGAAGCTATTACCTCTGGGGAGTGGAGATGTTCCTAAAAATGGACAGATCATAGATTCCCCACAGTGTGGGGGCAGGCTATTCAGTCCATCAAGTCCACACCAAGCATTCAAAGGGTATCCCACTCAGACCCATTCCCCTCCCCTGTTACCCTGCATTTCCCACGTCCAATCCACCTAACCTGCACATCTTAGGAAACCAGAGCACCCAGAGGAAACCCACGTAGACACAGGGAGAATGTGAAAACTCCACACAGATAGTCACACAAAGGCTGGAATTGAAACCCGGGTCCCTGGCGCTGTGAGGCAGCAGTGCTAACCACTGAGGTACCATCCCGCGCACCTTCAAGAGTAAAGTCAGAGTTGATCAGGAACTGACGTCAGGAAGTAATGCTTCAGAGAAAGGGGAGTGGGAATTTGGAATTCCCTCTGTCCTGATATCCTGTTGAGGCTGGGTTAGTTGACCTTCCATAACCGAGATTCCAAAACCTAATAACATATGGTTATTAGGCAAGAGTTTATTGAACAAAGGGGGAGTAAATGGAATAAAATATTTGTTCACTTGTCCTTACATCACTCTCCCTGCCTTGCTGTCAGGTTTTGTCCCTATCTGGCTTGTCTACTTTGTCATGTTAAGGACACAATTTGTAAAAAGACTTATTGCTGAATCTCATTTGAACAAAATCTATATTTTTGTTTTGGAAAGAAAGTAGGGTCATGTGACAGCACCTTCCAGAAGCTGAGGTTTGGAGAGTGTTTGGTCACTGGGTTTTGCTATTGCTGACCTGGATATTGGGAAGGGTCAGAGTGAAGGAGTTGAGGTCCAAGTACTGAGGACCAGATGAGGCTGAAACCAAGGAAATATTTGTATCAGAGCCTGAACTGTCATCCTTGGCTAACAGGAAGCAGAGACCCTGACTGGTTACATTTTTATTAATGAGTTAGATGAAGGGATGGAAGGGAGGATTGCTACATTTACCAATGACACTAAGGTAGGTAGGAAAGTAAGATGTGAAGAGAGCAGAAAGATATAGACATGCTGGAGAAGTGGTCAAAGATGTGCCAAATGGACTACAATATGTGAAAATGTGAACCTATCCATTTTGTCAGGAAGAATAAATGGAAGCATATTTTTTAAATGATGAGAGATTATAGACCTCTGGGTTGCACTGGAATTTGGGTGTGCAAAGGGCTAGCATGCAGGAACAGCAAGTAATCAGGAACGCTCATAGAATGTTATCATTTACCATGAGGGGAACTGAATACTAGGGTTAGGGAGGCTATACTTCAATTATGCAGGGCGCTGGTGAGACCAGATTAGGAATATTGTGTACAATATTGGTCTCCTTTATTAAGAAAGATTGTAAATGGACAGGAGGTAGTGCAGCGAAGGGTAACCAGGCTGATACCTGGAATGGGTGGGTTGTTTTATGAAGAAAGATTGGACAGACAGGTTTGTATCTGCTGGAGTTTGGAACAGTAAGAGGCAACTTGATTGAAATGTACAAAATTCTGAGGGGTCTTGGACATTGAGAGGATGGGGAAATCTAGAACTAGGGAAGGATTGTTTAAAAATCAGGGACAGTAAGTGTTATGAAGTTGAAGGCATGTACTGTACCTATAAGAGAGAGTGATTGAGAGATTATAGAGCTCTGGGTTGCACTGGAATTTGGGTGAGAGATCTGCACTGAGAGATTACAAGCACCTGTGTGTATAACTAACTAGCAGTCTCAGAGTATACTGAAAAATTGAAAATATGTAGCATTTGGCAGTGAAATGCATACCTGAGTTGGTTGCTGTTTTGACAACAATTCAAATTTAACCAATCAGTTTAAATTATGCCTCAAGATACAAAAATCCAATCGAGTTTGCATTTATTGTTTTTGTCAACAGTGAACCAATGAGACGATCCAATGTTGGGGATATTAAAAAAGGCAGGAATTTTGAAAATCAGACAGAGCAACTGCCATAGAGAGAGAGAGAGACCCAAGACATTGAAACACTCCCAATCAAAGGTACCTTTTCATATGAAACATCTTCACGTAAAAAGCAAGAAGACAACCCAGGGAGATCTTCAGCCGGAAGAAGAAAGACATCGAAGAGGACAGCTGCTGAATGTTTTTTAAATTAAGTTGATGTAATTTTAGTAGGTGTTTTATTGGAACAGTATGTTATAGAGTTGGAGGCAGGTCATAAGCAGTTAAGAGAAAAGGGGGCTTAGAGTTGTGAATAGTTGTTGTTTAATGTTCACTTCTACAGTTAAAGAATAAATTGATGTTATTTTCTTTAAATAGTGGAATTTTAAAGTTCTCTGTCATTCATATGTTAACAGATTATGAGGTGAGGTGAGCTTTCCTGGGTGTTTGGTTTAATTAGCAGAAGGTTTTACTGATGTGTTGTAACATCCCTTTCTCTCAGAGGGACGTAGGGAGGTTTTGGAGTGGTCTTCCTGAAAAGGCAGTGGAAGCAGAGTCCTTTAATATTTTCAAGGTCAAAGTGGAGTAATTCTTGATAAAGAAGAAGTTAAAAGATTACCAGGATAGGCAGAAAAGTAGGTTTGAGGTTACAATTAGATGAACGATGAGCTTATTAAGTGGAGGAGCAGGTGAAAGGGGTTCCGAGCCTATTCTTGTTCCCATTATAGATATGTGTATGTATCAGGGCAAGTGCTTCTGTTTTTGAGTGCTTCAGTGCTCAGTTCCAGACCTGGTATAGAAACATAATCACCAGACTGGTAGTCCCCAAGCTGATGCTCTTGGGATGGGTCCAAATCCCACTGTGGAGGATGGTGAAACTTGAATTCAATAAGCATCTGTAATCAAAGCTTAATGATGATCATGTAACTGTTATCCATCATCATCAAAATCCAACTGGCTCATACCGTACATGAAGGAAAGAAATCCGCCATCCTTACCTGGTTAGAGACAAAGAACTGCAGATGCTGGAATCCCAAGGTAGACAGGCAACAGGCTGGAAGTACACAGCAAGCCAGGCAACATCAGGATGGGGAGACATCAACGTCTCAGGTGTAACCCTTCTTCAGGACTGGGGGTGGGTTTAGGGGGGAACTGCAGATAAAGGGGATGGCAGGGACATGGTGGTAAAGTGGGGATAGGTGAAGACAGGTAGAGGGACAACCTGATTGGTCAATGGGAGGAATGAATCCAGTTGGTGGAAGGGAGGGGGGAGGGGCTAGGAAGGGTGTCAGGGTTTGGGAAGGGAGATTATTTAAAATTGGAGAACTCAATGTTGAATCCTCCTGGCTCTAGGCTGTGCAGGCGGAAGATGAGGTGTTGCTCCTCCAATTTGTGGTTTGGTTCATTGTGGCAATGGAGTAGGCCAAGGATGGTCATGTCAGAAAGGGAGTGGGGAGGGCCTCCCACCCAGTATCTTGCCAGTATCCATCCTGTTCACCCAATTCCTCCACCTCCACCACATCTGCTCAAGGAATCATTTCACTCCCAAGCGTCTCTTTCGAACAATGGTTTTTCCTCCTTCTGTCATGCAGACAGTTCTCCACTGCATCACCTCCACTCCCTGTTCTACTGCTCTAAACTCCCACCCCAAATGCAATAAAGATAGAGTCCCCCTTGTCCTTAGATACCATTCCATCAGAGTGGTATTTGCATCATTTGTAATCGATATTTGTATCATAGATAGCCAGAGGTGAGGTGCCATTAGACTGGAGGTTGGCTAATGTGATGCTACTATTGAAGAAAGATGGTAAAGAAAACATTTTGTACATTTGTATTTTGGAAATACAAATGAGAACAGGATTTATACACTTAATGGTAAGGTCCGAGGGAGTGTTGTTGAACAAAGAGACCTTGGAATGCAGGTTCAAAGCTCCTTGAAAACACAGTCACAGGTAGATAGGAGAGTCACAGGTAGAAAAAGGCGTTTGGTATGCTTCCCTTTATTGGTCAGAGTATTGAGTACTGGAGTTGGGAGGTCATGTTGCAGCTGTACAGGATATTGGTTAGGCCACTGTTGGAATATTGCGTGCAATTCTGGTCTCCTTCCTATCAGAAGGATGTTGTGAAACTTGAAAGGGTTCAGAAAAGATTTACAAGGATGTTGCCAGGGTTGGAGGATTTGAGCTACAGGGAGAGGCTGAACAGGCTGGGGCTGTTTTCCCTGGAGCGTCAGAGGTTGAAGGGTGATCTTATAGAGGTTTACAAAATCAAGAGTGACATGGCTAGAATAAATAGAGAAGGTCTTTTCCCCCCAAGTGGGGGAGTCCAGAACTAGAGGGCATAGATTTAAGGTGAGATGGGAAAGATATAAAAGGGACCTAAGAGGCAAATTTTTAACACAGAGGGTGGTATATGTATGGAATGAGCTGCCAGAAGAGGTGGTGGAGGCTGGTACAATACAGCATTCAAAAGGCATTTGGACGAGTATATGAATAGGAAGGGTTTAGAGGGATATGGGCCAAATGTTGGCAAATGGAACTAGATTAGGTTGGGGATATTTGGCTGGCATGGATGAGTTGAACTGAAGGGTCTGTTTCCATGCTATACATCTCTTTGACTCTCTATGACTTAGTCTCTGCATCCAATGCATCATCCTTAAACACTTCCACCAACTCCAACTAGACCCCATCACAAGGAACACCTTCCCCTCCCCACTCCTCCCTGCTCTCCACAAGGACCATTCCCGTCTACAGTCCTTGGTTTATGCCACTCTCCCCACCAACCCCCTGAACCCCCATGAACCTTCCCCTGCAATTGGAAAAGATGTAAAACCTGCCAGTACCCCAACCCCCTCATCTCCATCCAGAGCCCCAAACAGTCCTTCCAGGTGAGACAGAGGTTCATCTGCCTCTCCTTCAAATTAGTTTATTGCATCAGATGCTCCCGATGTGGTCTTCTGTACATCGGGGAGATCGAATGTAAACTTAGGGAACGGTTCACCGAGCATCACAGCCGAGCCCACAGGGGCTAACCTGACCTCCTAGTCACTGCCCATTTTAATTCCCCTTCCCACTCCCTTTCTGACATGACCATCCTAGGCCTCCTCCATTGCCACAGGGAGGAACAACACCTCATCCTCCCCCTGGGCAGCCTTCAGCCCAGAGAACTCAGCACTGAATTCTCCAATTTCAAATAGTTTCCCTTCCCATCCTCTGACTCCCTTCCCAGCCTCTCCCCCTCCCTTCCACCAACCAGATTCATTCCTCCCATTGACCAATCAGGTCATACCCTCTACCTGTCTTCACCTATCTCCACTTCACCACCCTGTCCCTGCCACCCCCTCTATCTGCAGCTCCCCCTACACCCACCCGCATAAAACAGAACATAGAACAACACAGCACAGTACAGGCCTTTCAGCCCTCAATGTTGCACCGACATGTGGAACCAATCTGAAGCCCATCTAACCTACACTATTCCATTCTCGTCCAAATGCTTATCCAATTATCATTTAAACGACCTTAAAGTTTGCGAGTCTACGACTGATGCAGGCAATGCGTTCCACACCCCCTACTACTCTCTGAGTAAAGAAACTCCCTCTGACATCTGTCCTATATCTATCACCCCTCAATTTAAAGCTATGTCCCCTAATGCTAGCCATCACCATTCGATGAAAAAGGCTGTCCCTGTCCACTCTATCTAACCCTCTGATTACCTTATATGTCTTGATTAAGTCACCTCTCAACCTTCTGCTGTCTAATGTAAACAGCTTCACATCCCTCCCGGCACTGAGATCTCTCTGCTCATCTACACTACCAAGAATCTTACCATTAACCCAGTACTCTGCATTCCTGTTACTCCTTCCAAAGTAAATCACCTCACACTTTTCTGCATTAAACTCCATTTGCCACCTCTCAGCCCAGCTCTGCAGCTTTTCTACGTCCCTCTGTAACCTACAACATCCTTTGGCACTATCCACCGACCTTAGTGTCATCCGTAAATTTACTAACCCATCTTTCTATGCCTTCGTCCAGGTCATTTATATAAATGACAAACAGATCCTTGTGGTATTCCACTAGTAACTGAACTCCAGGATGAATATTTCCCATTAAAGAACACAATAAGGTTTGTGAGGCAAAACCAACTTTCACAAAACCACTTATTTCTCCCTAGATGATTATAAATCCTATCTCTTATAACCCTTTCCAACTCTTTCTGAAGTAAGGCTCACTGGCCTGTAATTCCCAGGGTTGTCTCTACGCCCCTGCTTAAACAAGGGAACAACATTCACTATCTTCCAGTCTTTTGGTACCATTCCTGTAGACTATTACAACATAAAGATCAAAGCCAAAGGCTCTGCAATCTTCTCCCTGGTGTGTCAGAGAATCCCAGGACAAATCCCATCAGGCCCAGGGGATTTATCTATTTTTAAACTTTCCAGACATGCTAACACCACCTCCTTATGCACCTCAATCCCATCTAGTCTAGTAGCCTGTATCTCAGTATTGTCCTCAACCACATTATCTTTCTCGAGTTGAATATTGATGAAAATTATCCATTTAGCACTTCCCCTATCTTCTCTGACTCCATGCACAACTTCCCACTACTATGCTTGATTGGCCCTAATCTTACTCTAGTCATTCTTTTGTTCCTGATATAGCTATAGAATCCTTAGGGTTTTCCTTGATCCTACCAGCCAATGACTTCTCTTGTCCCCTTCTAGCTCTTCTTACCTCTCCTTAGGTCTTTCCTGGCTAACTTGTAACTCTCAACAGCCCTAACCGAGTCATCACATCTCATCCTAATCAAAGCCTTCTTCTTCCTCATGAAGAGGGATTCAACTTCCTTAGTAAACCACGGCTCCCGTGCTTGAAAACTTCCTCCCTGCCTGACCGAAATATATTTATCTAGGACACACAGTAGCTGATCCTTGAATAAGCTCCATATTTCAATTGTGCCCATCTCCTGCAGTTTCCTTCTCCATCCTATGCATCCTAAATCTTGCCTAATCGCATCGTAATTGCCTTTCCCCCAGCTATAACTCTTGCCCTGTGGTAGATACCTATCCTTTTCCATCGCTAAAGTAAACATAACCGAATTGTGGTCACTATCTTCAAAGTGCTCACCTAGCTCCAAATCTAACACCTGGCCAGGCTCATTACCCAGTACCAAATCCAATGTGGCCTTACCCCTTGTTGGCCTGTCTACATACTGTGTCAGGAAACCCTCCTCCACACATTGGACAAAAACTGACAGATCTAAAATACTTGAACTATAGTATTCCCAGTCAATAGTTGCAAAGTTAAAGGCCCCCATAACAACTACCCTGTCACTCTCGCTCCCATTGAGGATCATCATTGCTATCCTATCCTCGACACCTCTGGACCTATTCAGAGGCCTATAGAAAACTGCCAACAGGGTGACCTCTCCTTTCCTGTTTCTAACCTCAGCCCATACTACCTCAGTAGAGGAGTCTCAAATGTCCTTTCTGCCTCCGTAATACTGTCCTTGACCAACACTGCCACATGCCCCCACTTTTACATTTTCTCTGTCCTTACTGAAACATCTAAATCCCAGGACCTGTAACAACCATTCCTGTCCCTGCCCTACCCATGTCTCCAAAATGGCCACAACATCGAAATCCCAGGTACCAGCCCATACTGCAAGTTTTTTAAATAGAATCCCTACAGTTTGGTAGCAGGCCCTTCAGCCCAAGTCCACATTGACCCTCCGAACAGTAACCCACCCAGACCCAATCCCCTACATTTCCCCTGACTAATGCAGCTAACCTCGGCATCCCTGAACACTATGGGCAATTTAGCATGGCCAATTCACCTAATCTGCACATCTTTGGATTGTGGGAGGAAACCGGAGCACTCGGAGGAAACCCACACAGACACAGGGAGAATGTGCAAACTCCACACAGACAGTTGCCTGAGGCTGGAATCAAACCCAGGTCCCTGGTACTGTGAGTCAGCAGCACTAACCACTTGAGCGACTATGCCACTCTATTCACCCACCTTATTCCGGATGCACCTGGCGTTGGAGTAGACACATTTCAAACCAACATCTTGCTCGCTGGTGCCTTGTGCGTCCTTGAAACCTTAGTTCTGACCTCAGTACTCTCAACCCCCTGTATACTCAAACTGCAATTCAGGTTCCCATCCCCCTGCTGGATTAGGTCAAACCCACCCGAAAAGCAGTAGCAAACTCTCTCTCCCCCCACCGCCTCCCTGCACCCCCCCCCCCACCCCCCCAGGATATTGGTACCCCTCTGGTTCAGATGGAGACCATCCTGTTTGTTGAGGTCCCACCTACCCCAAAAAGAGCCTCAATTATCTAGGTATCCAAAACCTTCCCTCCTGTACCATCCCTGTAGCCACGTGTTCAGCTCCTCTCTCTCCCTATTCCTCACCTCATTAGCATGTGGCATGGGTAACAAGTCAGAGATAACAGCTCTGTTTGTCCTAACTCTAAGCTTCCGCCCCAGCTCCCTGAATTTTTCCCCAGTTCTGAAGAAGGGTTACACCCAAAACCTTGACTTCTCCACCTCCTGATGCTGCCTGGCTTGTTCTGTTCCCCCAGCCTCCTGCTTGTCCCTCCTGATGCTGCCTGGCTTGTTGTGTTCCCCCAGCCTCCTGCCTGTCTCTCCCGATGCTGCCTGGCTTGTTGTGTTCCCCCAGCCTCCTGCCTGTCTCTCCCGATGCTGCCTGGCTTGTTGTGTTCCCCCAGCCTCCTGCCTGTCTCTCCCGATGCTGCCTGGCTTGTTGTGTTCCCCCAGCCTCCTGCCTGTCTCTCCCGATGCTGCCTGGCTTGTTGTGTTCCCCCAGCCTCCTGCCTGTCTCTCCCGATGCTGCCTGGCTTGTTGTGTTCCCCCAGCCTCCTGCCTGTCTCTCCCGATGCTGCCTGGCTTGTTGTGTTCCACCAGCCTCCTGCCTGTCTCTCCCGATGCTGCCTGGCTTGTTGTGTTCCACCAGCCTCCTGTCCATCCCTACCTGGTCTGGCCTTTGTATGATTCCGAATGGTGCTGACTCCTAAATGCCCACTTGGCGATTAGGAATGGGCTATGATTGCTGGCTTACCCAGAGATGGTCACAACACATGAACCAATTAAAGAGAAAGCTCTAACACCAGTGCTCCTTACCTTTGAGACAGCCAGAGGATAAGGCCCTTGGTGGTTTTCCCGGACTGCGACAGGACTAAGAGGAACCCACAGGTTTTCTGTGACAGTGATTGTGACTTCCCCTCGTATATAGTGTCCTTGTGGTCGATCTCCCATATCTTTGACTTGAACAGTCAGGACATACTGCTCAACCAAACCAAGAACCAACGATTCAGCTCCTGAAAATAGCAGAAGCAAGAATCTCACATCTCCTGCAAGAAACGGAGACAAGGAAACCTAGGCCAACGCTCTTGGACACCTAAGAGGAGATTTGACCAAGGCACTTAAATTCGAGAACAGTTTAGCAGAGTAAATAAAGAGAACCTGTTTCCAAAGGTCAAAGACTAAGCATACTGACAGGCAACAGGTTTTGGGTAATAACCATCTTGGTGGGGTGAAGCAAATCCTTTTTAACAGGTTGTGATGTGCAATTCAATGACAGGCCAATGGAAACAGGTTAAATGTCACTCAGTAAATTGGAAAGAGTGGGTGAATGCTGGGACTAACTGGATTGCCATTTAAAAGTGCAAGGATAGTCTTGATGGGCTAAGTGGCCTCCTAGGCGAAAGTGGGTACTGCAGATGCTGGAGATTAGAGTCAAGATTAGAGTGATGCTGGAAAAGCACAGCAGGTCAGGCGGCATCCGAGGAGCAGGAAAATCGACATTTCAGGCAGGAGCCCTTCATCAGGAATCACCATTCCTGATGAAGGGCTTTTGCCCGAAACGTTGATTTTCCTGCTCCTCGGATGCTGCCTGACCTGCTGTGCTTTTCCAGCACCACTCTAATCTAGACTCTAAGTGGCCTCCTGCAGTACTTTTACTATTTAAAATAATTCCAATGGAGAGATTGCCTCCCTATTACAGAACCGAGACCATCTTAAAGGATCAGATTTACAATGAACAGGAAAGCTGCTCCAGCACAACAACATTACATTATACTGTAATCTGGTGGTTAGAGGCTGTAGAATCGGACAAACAACATATTCAATATCTGTTCAAAAAAGAAAGTACATTCTGGAGCTGACTCCATCTGAGCAGGGTGGAGATCTGTGTGGTCAAGAGTGATGTCAGGGTTTGTAATCAGTGTGACGCACACAGGCCCTAACCAAACAAAAGTTCAATTGAATTAGTTTGAGAGAATGGAATAACGTCGACTCCACTCGGAATAGATTCAGCATATGCCCAAACTTTTGTTTCTTTACATCAAACTAGCATTTCATCCGTTCATTTGGAGCAAATGTCACACCTTCCAACCACAATGATACAAACACAACCTGCGCCTGTGACTGTAACAAGTGCCAGTGACAATAGTGAGCGAACGTTGATGGAGAAGTCACATTGAATAGACATCATTTTAACAGCTCTAGGCAAGAACAATGAGTCACCTCCTGCTCCTGTATGACACACAACAGTCAGCACATTGCAAAAGGAATTTATTGTGTGAAATCAGTGAGCGGTTTTACTGTGATAAGGTGCTGTGGAACTGCTGGTATTGTTCTGATTGTGTTACCTGGCTGGCTGTTAGTCTGCACTTGCTTATTCATTGAAGGTCATGTTCTAGCTGAATTTATGATCTTTATAGAAGCTCTTTCATAACTGCACTTTCTCCATTCCAGAGCTGAAGCTCAATCCTTGGACCCTAGTTGACCCTGGGTCCAGCGGATCACAGGAATGTTGCTGTGGTGAAGGTCTCTGTGGACAGTCAATATCAACACAGGAAGGACAGAAGTGGACAACCCAGAGTGACCCAGCCAGTGGAGGACAGTATAATGCAGGCAGGAAGAATAAGGGTCTGTGTCAGTGCTGGATTCAATGTGTGATTGGTTTCACCGGACTAGAAGGTTGGGAATGATTTGGGATCGTGGGATCAACTGAGGGTCCCACCTTGAACTCAATCCTAATGGCTAGATCTGGATGTCACATCTACACAGGACTGAGCTTGCCAGAAGGGGAGACAGCAATGTATCTGTAATGTCTCTGGGCTATTAATCCCTGAGGCCCAAACTAATGGCCAGATTCAAATCCCAGCAAGACCATTGTGGGAATATCATCAAATCCCTACAGTGTGGAAGCAGGCCATTTGACCCATCAAGTCCACACCAACCCTCCAAAGAACATCCCACCCACCCCCCCCCCCCCCCCGCAACCTTATCCCTGTATCCCTGCATTTCCTATGGTTAATCCACCTAACCTGCACACCTTTGGACTGTGCGAGGAAACCGGAGCACCCTGTGGAAACCCACGCAGATACTGGGCGAACGTGCAAACTTCACACAGTCTGTCACCTGAGGTTGGAATCGAACCTGTGTCCCTGGTGCTGTGAGGCAGCAGTGCTAACCACTGAGCCACTGTGCCCACTTGAATTCAAATTATAAAGCTGGTCTCGGCAGTATTTGATTAATAAAACCACCTTTGCTAAATGAGCTCAGCTGTTCTTACCTGGTTTGGTTTACATTTGACTCCAGGCCCATCTGGTTGACTCCTAACTGCCCTCTGAAATGGCCAATTAAATTGCTCTGTTCAAGGGCAACTCGGGACTGGTAACAGATGCCCACAGTCCATGGAAGAATAAAGGAAAACAAATGCTGCCCTTCGCAGGTGAATAGTTGAAGGGGCTACAGTCACAGGTGGAGAATGGAGAGAGAGAGAGACCATACCTTCTGCAGTCAGTGAGATGTCACCATTCCGAGGATCAATCTGGAACATTCCGTCGGAGGGCTGTGCTGGAATTTGCTGGAGGATTTTGTAGCGCAAGTCACTGCTGGGCAGGAGGGGGTCATCAAGGTCAGTGGCGGCTGCAGACAGAATCCTGTATCCTATAACAGTACACAGAGAGGCCATTTGGCCCATTCAGTCTCTGCCAGTGTTTATACCCCACAGGAAAACTGCCAACTCCCTCCACCTCATATTATCAGCAGATCCTTCCATCCTGTTCCCTCTCAAATGTTGGGCCGAAGGGCCTGCGATAGTGAGTGGTCACATGCTCACTCCTCTCTGGGTGAACAAGAGTGTTCTCATGGATTTATTAAAGATGATTGTATGGGAACGTATACTTTATCCTTTTGGATTGTAAACTGGAAAATGGAAGCTTGACACTAACAAGTAACAGGAGATTTTGTTTTGTAAATTAAAGATCAGGTGGGATTGTATGGTGTATATTTTAGCCACACAAGATAGTGTTACTTTCCACAGTAGTCAGGGGATGCTTTATGAGACAGAATGGCATCAGGAGTCTCTGAGTAACGGAAACACTCCCTAATGACGGCCTTCAGATTGGTACAGCCACAGTCTGTTCTAGTCATAGAACATAGAACATAGAAAAGTACAGCACAGAACAGGCCCTTTGGCCCACGATGTTGTGCCGAGGTTTAATCCTAATGTAAAATATAATAACTTAACCTACACACCCCTCAACTCACTGCTATCCATGTGTATGTCCAGCAGTCGCTTAAATGTCCCTAATGACTCTGCTTCCACCACCACATCTGGCAACACATTCCATGCATTCACAACTCTCTCTGCGTAAAGAACCTACCTCTGACGTCTCCTCTATACCTTTCTCCTAATATCTTCAAACTATGACCCCTCGTACCAGTCCATCCTGCCCTGGGGAAATGTCGCTGACTATTGACTCTATCCATGCCTCTCATTATCCTGTACACCTTGATCAGGTCTCCTCTCTTCCTCCTTCTCTCCAGAGAGAAAAGTCTGAGCTTAGTCAACCTTTCTTCATAAGGCAAGCCCTCCAGTCCAGGCAGCATCCTGGTAAACCTCCTTTGCACCCTCTTCAAAGCCTCTGTATCTTTCCTATAGTAGGGCGACCAGAACTGGACACAATATTCCAAGTGTGGTCTCACCAGGGACTTGTAAAGCTCCAGCAAAACCTCACGGCTCAAACTTGATTCACCCTGTTAATGAAAGCCAAAACACCATGTGCTTTATTAACAACCCTATCCACTTGGGTGGCAACTTTGAGGGATCTATATACTTGCACACCCAGATCCATCTGTTCCTCCACACTGCCAATCCTGTCTTTAATCCTATAATCAGCATTTGAGTTTGACCTTCCAAAATGCATCATTTCACATTTATCCAGATTGAACTCCATCTGCCATTACCCAGCCCAGCTCTGCATCCTGTCTATGTCACGCTGCAGTAGACCTCGATACTATCGACGACACCTCCAACCTTTGTGTCATCTGCAAATTTACTAACCCACCCCTCAACCTCCTCATCCAAGTCATTTATAAAAACTACAAAGAGCAGAGGCCCAAGAACAGAGCCCTGTGGGACACCACTCAACACTGACCTCCAGGCAGAATACTTTCCATCTACAACTACTCTCTGCCTTCTGTCAGCCAGACAATTCTGAATCCAGATCGCCAAATCTCCCTGTATCCCATACTTCCTGACTTTATGAATGAGCCTACAATGGGGAACCTTATCAATTGCCTTGCTGAAATCCAAATACACCACACCCACTGCTCGACCTTCGTCGACCTCAAAAAACTCAGTAAGATTTGTAAGGCATGACTTGCTCCACACAAAGCCATGCTGACTGCCTTTAATCACACTGTGCTTTGCCACATAGCCATAAATCCTATCCCTCAGAATTCTTTCCAAAACTTTGCTGACCACAGACATAAGACTGACTGGTCTGTAATTGCCAGGGATTTCCCTATTACCCTACTTGAAAAGAGGACCACCATTCGCCTCCTTCCAATCCTCCGGTACGACTCCCGTGGAGAGTGAGGAAGCAAATATCCTCGCCAACGGCTTAGCAACCTCCTTTCTCACTTCTCGGAGCAGCCTCGGATAAATGCAGATTGTTCTCTGCACTCAAAGACATCCAGAAGCATCTTTCACCATCTCACTCTGTCTCTCACTCAGTGAAAAGACAAAAACAACTAGAATCTCTAAAGAAGAGTTCCAATGTCAGGAAAGACCTGGGTCCACCCAATCAGCTTTGCCTGCAGTCAGTTAACATCAGTAAAAAAAAATCACAAGAACTCAAAGAAACAACTTCTCACACCCTTTGTGGACTCTTGAATTTGTTTTTCCCTGTTTATATTTTCCACTCATTATATTTTGTACCAAACTATCTGCTTTTGTCAGTCTTATTCCTGAATCAGAATACATGTCAGTGTTTTTAAAGAGATATTGCTTAAGTTGCTCCACAGGGACATGTTCACCATTTATTAAAGAATAGGTCTGTTTATAATAAAAAAACATTATTTTTCTGTTACTGATGAACCTGGTATGAATGTCCTCAGTCCTAGTGGTTTCACTGGGTCATAGAGTCATAGAGATGTACAGCATGGAAAAAGACCCTTCAGTTCAACTCGGCCATGCCAACCAGATATCCTAAATTAATCTAGTCCCATTTGCCAGCATTTGGCCTATATCCCTCTAAACCCTTCCTATTCATTTTAAACATTGTAATTGTACCAACCTCCACCTTCCTCTGGCATTTGCATGAAAAAGTTGCCCTTTATATCCCTTTTAGATCTTTTCCCTCTCACCCTAAACCTATGCCCTCTAGTTCTGGATTCCCTGACCCGGGAAAAGACTTTGTCTATTTACCCTATCCATGTCCCTCATGATTTTATAAACCTCTGCCCTTAGCCTCTGACGCTCCAGGGAAAACAGCCCCAGCCTGTTCAGCCTCTCCCTGTAGCTCAAATCCTCCAACCCTGGCAACATCCTTGTAAATCTTTTCTGAACCCTTTCAAGTTTCACAACATCCTTCCTATAGCAGGGAGACCAGAATTGTATGCAGTATTCCGAAAGTGGCCTAACCAACGTCCTGTCATTGGTTACACATTTGTGATTGTTTGTGGAATAGGGTGCTCGATAATCAGTAGACTCTTCTCAAATGAGCTCTGAAACTATCTTACATTGAAGAAAAGGTACAAAGTGAAAATTAGAGCAAATGTCACTGCAAGTTTAATAGTTTTGATTATTCGTAGATTTTTTAGAGAAAATGTCTTTCTGGAATTGCCCCTCTCCTCATGCCTTGATGAGATGCAGTTGCAGGAGCACGCGATACTACAACGGTCATTCAAGTGTGTGAGTGTAGACAGTGACTTGTTGCAGGTTATGCAACATCAGAAGCATCACATCTCTCTCTCCACCAATAGCCACACACCTGAGCTGCTGGGATAGGAGCCATTGGGAGTAAATAGGAGATATTTACAATCGCCTGCAGATTGTAGCCTTGTCTTTCCCTTCGTCCTATCCGAACACTCCCCTCCTGACGTGTCACAGTGACATGCTCATAATGTCATCACTGTCACATGGCCTGTGACCACGGCACCTAAAGGTCTCAGTCACTATCTTAACTGGATCCACTAGAAGGTGGTGGAATAAGTAGTTTCCTTTCTCATTTTATTGGTCGGTGAGTTGTTTAGTGAAGTCTGTGATGGAGTGTGTGGTTTTTTTTACTGAATTGGGTACACACTGAACCAGGGCAGAAATGTTCCCTTTGGTAAACCCTCACTCCCCCTGACCTGGTGTCTGCTTCAAGATTGACCAGTTTTGTTTTTGTTTTTGTTTCTGATTTCTGGAATCTGCAGGGCTGTATTTTGATTGGGGTGTGGTGTTCAGGTTACCTGCATGTGCTCCCTTGTGGATTCTTGCTGAAAATGTCTCCTGTACAAACACTGGAGCGTTGTCATTCCTGTCAGTGACGATGATCGTTATGGAAATGGGATCATCAAGTTGTCTCCCTTCATCATCTGTAACCTTCACCTAGGACAAAAAGAGAGACAACAGGCGAAAGGAACCATCATAGAATTGTCACAGCACGGAAGGAGTTCATTTGGCCCATTGTGCCTGTACTAGCTCTCTGAAGATGCAAATTCACCTTGTGCCAGTCTCCACCTTATCCCTGTAGCCATGAACTTTCTTCCTTTTCACATAATGTACCAATTAGTGAGTTTTGAGAAGATTGAGGTTCTGGATTTAGGTTTGCTCGTTGAGCTGAAAGGTTCATTTTCAGATGTTTCATCACCACACTAGGTAACATCATCAGTGAGCCTCCGGTGAAGCACTGGTGTTAGTGACCTGCTTTCTATTTATGTGTTTAGATTTCCTTGGGTTACTAAGGAAGGTTACTAATAGAAAGCGGGTCACTAACACCAGTGCTTCACTGGAGGCTCATTGATAATGTTACCTGGTATGGTGATGAAATATCTGAAAATGAACCTTCCAGCTCAGCGAGCAAACGTACATCCACAATGCACCAATTCCCTCTGAAATAGCTGGCCTGACCTTGCCTCTGCCACACTGTTAGGCAGGTCCCCAATCACCATGTATGAAAAAAGTCTTTCCTGTGTTACCATTCTTTCTTATAACAATTACATTACATCTGTGTCCTCTCACTCTCAATCCTTCCACACCATTCAAATCCCTTGATGGTTTCAGGCAGATCTATTGAATGTCCTTTCAACCCTATCATTCAAGTTATCTGTGTTCCTCACCCCTGGAACCATCATCCTCTACAGCCTCTCTGAAACCTGCTCAACCTTCTGAAAGTCTGGCCCCCAGAACCGATTGCAATATCATTGCAGAGATCATCAAATATTTTAACAACATTTACCATCACCCTCCTGCTCTTTTACACTACGTCCCTATTAATGAAGACTATGTGCTTTACTAGGTAAAGTCACCTCAGCCTTACCAGACCAGAGGCTGCTCTCTCACTAGGGAGAGATGACTGGTCGGGCTTTAACCTGAGGGTCACCATGCCTCAGACAAGGGGAGAAGTTCAGGAGGAGAGTCCTTCACACAGCCTCAGCCATTACGGGAATTGAACCCACATTGTTGGGGTCACTCTGCCACACAAACCAGCCTTCCAGCTAAATGAGCTAATCGAGCCCCCTTATAATGTTCTCAACCCGTCCAGCCACTGGCGATGACTCATGACCAGATACTCCCACGGCCCTCTGTTTCTCAGCTCCTTTAGAGTTGAACCCTTTCTTTTGCATTGTCTCTAAAAGTTCTTCCCATCAAAGTGACCCCTCAGTTAACACACCTGGAGTATAGGATACCCACAATGGCTCAAGAGGGTGAAAACGTGAGAGATTGAGCACTTTAGGCCGATATTCTCTCGACTTAAAGAATGAGAGGAAATCAAATTCAGGAAAAAGATGCTAAAGGGAATTAACAAAGTAGACAAAGGCATGTGCAGCTAGAATGAGAGGTCTTTAGGATTAAGATAAGGATGGCAGGTTTAAAACAGAGGTGAGGAGAAGTTACTTATCTCAAAGGGTCATGAATCTGTGGAATTCACTCCCTCAGATATTGGTGGATGGTGGGACTTTGAATAAATTTGAGGAGGAGACAGACAGATTTTGAATGAGTAATAGGATAAAGGATTATGGGGAGAGGGCAGAAAGATGAGCTCAGTCATGATCATATTGAATGATGGAGCACGCTCAAGGAGCTGAATAGCCTCCTGGTGATTGTAACAAGGTCAGCCAGGTGTACCTCATGGAAATGTGATCCCTAATTGGAGCTGTTAAACTGGACCATCAGGGAGCCCTGGCTGACAGATAAGAACAGGAGTGTCAGACATCCTGCTCACTCTGAGAGCTGTCTCTGAAGGAGCTGGATCAGTGTCAAGGACTCTCTGCGTGTCTTGGTGACGTGATACCAGACTCTATAGAGATATTTCGGTGGCGATGAGGGAAAAGCATGTTTCTGAAGAAATTCACTTCCAACAGTCATCTTTGAGTTGGGGGTAAGCATTTCTGCCATCATGCTGTTATTTGGGAAGCTGGACTCATTTGATCCTGCCGCTGAAGACTGGGCCCAGTATGTGGAGAGAATGTGCTGTATTTTCTGAGCAACTGACACTGGGAAAGATGAAAAGCAATGAGTACTCCTTCTGACAGTTTGTTAGGAACCTAACCTTCCCTGAGACAACAGTTACTTTCAAGAACTGATGGATTTAGTTCATAAATATTACTACCCCAAACCTCCTGTAATTCTGAGACACTATTGGTTTTATTTGGAATTTGAGAACCAGAGGAATCCATATCAGGATATTTGACTAGGTTAGGGTGGCATGTAGAGGCATTTGAATTTGGTTTAGCCTTTAACGAGATGTTGAGAGACCGTTTGGAATGTGAGATTAATGATGTGACCGTGCAAAATTGCCTACTAGCTGAAACCCTACTGGACTTCAAACAGGCACTACAACTGGCTTTATCTTTGGAAAATACAAGGTAAAAACAATGACTGCAGATGCTGAAAACCAAATACTGGATTAGTGGTGCTGGAAGAGCACAGCAGTTCAGGCAGCATTCAACGAGCAGCGAAATCGACGTTTCGGGCAAAAGCCCTTTGGAAAATACAGTCAGTGGAACATGTGTTGCAGGGTATTCTGACAGAAGTGGACATCCTTAACAGTCCGACTGAATTTGGGGAACACCACTTGAGGGAAGGCAATTGCATAGCCTCACTCAGGACATGTCCTGAACAGAGGGACTCTCGGTCACTCGCAGCAAAACTCCAAAACAAAGCCAAGCCTCAGGAAAATGGATAAAGTTTCTTCAGGATCTGGGCTGACAAACCATTGTAGTTGTTGCTGGTACGCGGACTTGAGACAGCAAGTGAGTCCCACTAGACCTAAGTGGAGTAAGAGAACACATAGGTTGGTATTCCAGGAGAGTGCACACCCTGGAAAGCCCACCTACATCTGGATTGGAACAATTAAATTGCTTAGCAACATCCAAATCAGAACCAATCAAAATAAATGTCTGGATTAATAGTCATTTGGTTCTAATGGAGATCGATACCAGCGCAGCCTTATCAGTGATGCTGGGACCCCCCCATCTTTAACAAATTTGCTGGAGACTCCAACCCTTAAGTTTACACAAGACCTCGGCTGGACTGAGAACCTGTACTGGAGAACCTTTACAGTTTAATGGTACAACTCCCATCCCGGTCTCTTCTGAGAAGCAGCTGATTCAGTTATCACTGATCGTAGTAAAAGGCTTGGGCCCAAATTTGAAGAAATTAAATAGTGAATCAGGAACAGGGACTGAATAAAATTAATCTGAGTGAAACATCGGTAATGAGGAAATTCATGGTTTTGATAGAGTGACAAACCCCTGGGCCCTGACCTGTTTCCATCCCATGGTATTCATGGGAGTAGGTGAGCACAATGTCGACCCTGTAACTATAATCTCTCAGAGTTCCCTAGGTACAGGAGTTGTCACTCTGGATTGGAAAATTGCACATTCCACTCCACGTTTTAAGAAGGACGAAAGAGGAAAACCAGAGAATTATAAACCAGGTACCCTCACATCTGTGGTGGGGAAATGATTGGTGTCTGTAATCAAAGATGGGGAAACTGATTATCGTTAAAATGTTCAGTTAATCAAGGAGAGCCAGCATGGATTTATGATTCCTGACTAAGTGCTTATGCCCAAAATGTAGATTCGCCTGCTCCTCGGATGCTGCCTGATCTGCTGTGCTTTTCCAGCACCACACTCTCGACTCTGATCTCCAACATCTTTAGTCCTCACTTTCTCTTGGGCATGCTGACAAACCTCATTGACTAAGGTAGTGCACAGGGGAAGGTCCATGGATGTGGTTTATATGGACTTCCAGAAGGCACATGACAAAGGCCCAAATAAGAGATTGTTTATCTAAGGTAAAAGTCCATGGAATTGAGGGCAGGTTATTGACATGGCTGTGAAATTGTTTGAGAGATAGATGACAGAAAATCGGGATAATACTTAAGTTCTCAGATTGGCAGGATGTGCCCATCAGTGGGGTCCTACAAGGATTGGTATTGGAACCCCAGTTCTTCACATTATTTGTTAACGACTTAAATAATAGCATGTAAAGTTAAATGTTCAAATTTACTAATGACACAAAGTTGGGTGGTATTGTAGACAGTGTCGATAACAGCAAAAATTTACACAGGGATGTTGGTAGACTAAGTGTAAAGTTGGAGAAAGTGAGGACTGCAGATGCTGGAAATCAGAGTCAAGATTAGAGTGGTGCTGGAAAAGCACAGCACATCAGGCAGCATCAGAGGAGCAGGAAAATGTATGTTTCGGACCGGAGCCCTTCATCAGAAATGAGGCTGGTAGCCTCGGGGGGTGGACAGATAAATAGGAGGGGCATGGGGCTGGGGAGAAGGTGCAATAGGTGGATGGAGGTGGGGATGGAGGTGACAGGTCGAGGGGAGGGTGGAGCAGATAGGTGGGGGGGAAGGGAGACAGGCAGGTAGGGCAGATCATGAGGGCAGTGCTGCTCTGGAAGTTTGGAGCTGGGGTAAGGTGGGGGAAGGGAAAATGAGGAAATTGGTGAAGCCCACATTGATGCCCTGGGGTTGAAGTGTTCCAAGGCGGAAGATGAGGCGTTCTTCCTCCAAGTGTCGGGTGGTGAGGGAGCGGCGGTGAAGGAGGCCCAGGACCTCCATGTCCTCGGCAGAGTGGGAGGGGGAGTTGTACAATTATCCACTTTAGACTGAAAAAGGGTAGGTCAGGTACTTCTTAGAGATGTGAAATTAACTGCAGTGGATGTCCAGAAGCTTGGGATGTTAGATACATATGTCTTTAAAAATGACATGACCAGGTACTGAACATGTAATGAAGAATGTTAATGGATTGCTGGCCTTTATATCTAGCAGGCTAGAGTACAACATAGCACAAGTTATTCTGGGCGGAAAATGTGTTGCTGGAAAAGCGCAGCAGGTCAGGCAGCATCCAAGGAACAGGAGAATCGACACTGCATGTGTTGAGAACCAGGGGACATGACTCAGATTGAAACATGGGACATTTAGTACAGAGACGAGGAAGCATTTTGTCTCTCAGAAGGTGATCTATTATTGCAATTCTCCAACATCAACCAAGCAGTTTCAATCACTGAGTATGTTCAAGACAGGGACTGCGAGATATCGAGATACTAGATTAGATTAGATTACTTACATTGTGGAAACAGGCCCTTCGGCCCAACAAGTCCACACCGACCCGCCGAAGCACAACCCACCCAGACCCATTCTCCTACATTTACCCCTTCACCTAACACTACAGGCAATTTAGCACAGCCAATTCACCTGACCTGCACATCTTTGGACTGTGGGAGGGAACCGGAGCACCCAGAGGAAACCCACGCAGTCACGGGGAAAACATGCAAACTCCAAACAGTCGCCTGAGGCGGGAATTGAACCCGGGTCTCTGGCGCTGTGAGGCAGCAATGCTAACCAAAAGGGTCAAAGGGGTTTGAGGATAGTGTGCGACTGCAGTATGTTGGTAGATGTTTGCCATGGTCTAGATCCCTGAAGGGTCTACTGCTGCCCCTCTGTTCTTGCCTGGTCAAAACCTTGGAAGTTTCTGATTTCTTCTCTCTGATATGAAGCAGGGTGGATGATCGAGGCAGAGGATGTATGCAGTAACATTGCTTTGGCTACTTGCCCAGCGTGTGAGGTATGTTTCTGAGATACAAACCTTCAGCTCGTACACGGACTGCTCTTCACGATCAAAAGACTTGAGAGTGAACAGCAAGAGATGGTCTTCAATCCCAAAGGTTCCATTGTAATCATCGATCAGCTCCAGGCGCAATTTCCCAGAAACACCTGGATCAAGCTGCAAATGCAAACATTTCCTGAAAATTGTCAAGTGTTTTACACCCTCCCTGAATCTGCATTCTATTCCAGCAGCCAACCACCCCTCCTCCGACCCACACCCACCCAATCCACACACACACACACACACACCATCACACAACTCCACCCCCTAATCCGACCCACACACACACACCCACCTCACATCACCCCACCCTGCAAACACACACTCCCCTCCCCACACCCCACCCCACCCTGCAAACACACACTCCCCTCCCCACACCCCACC
Organism: Chiloscyllium punctatum; assembly: GCF_047496795.1. NCBI lineage: Eukaryota > Metazoa > Chordata > Chondrichthyes > Orectolobiformes > Hemiscylliidae > Chiloscyllium > Chiloscyllium punctatum. The sequence goes on along the minus strand of NC_092764.1, from coordinate 5,829,539 downwards.
CCTCCCTGCAAACACACACCCACCTCCCCTCCCCTCCCCCCACCCACCCTGCAAACACACACTCCCCTCCCATCCCCACACCCCACCCACCCTGCAAACACACACTCCCCTCCCCTCCCCACCCCCCACCCACCCTGCAAACACACACTCCCCTCCCCACACCCCACCCCTCCCTGCAAACACACACCCTCCTCCCCTCCCCTCCCCCCACCCACCCTGCAAACACACACTCCCCTCCCATCCCCTCCCCCCACCCACCCTGCAAACACACACGCCCCTCCCCTCCCCTCCCCCCACCCACCCTGCAAACACACACTCCCCTCCCATCCCCACACCCCACCCACCCTGCAAACACACACTCCCCTCCCCTCCCCACCCCCCACCCACCCTGCAAACACACACTCCCCTCCCCTCCCACCCCCACACACCCTGCAAACTCACACTTCCCTCCCATCCCCACACCCCACCCACCCTGCAAACTCACACTCCCCTCCCCTCCCCACCCCCACACACCCTGCAAACTCACACTTCCCTCCCATCCCTACACCCCACCCACCCTGCAAACACACACTCCCCTCCCCTCCCACCCCCACACACCCTGCAAACTCACACTTCCCTCCCATCCCTACACCCCACCCACCCTGCAAACACACACTCCCCTCCCCTCCCACCCCCACACACCCTGCAAACTCACACTTCCCTCCCATCCCCACACCCCACCCACCCTGCAAACACACACTCCCCTCCCCACACCCCACCCCTCCCTGCAAACACACACCCTCCTCCCCTCCCCTCCCCCCACCCACCCTGCAAACACACACTCCCCTCCCCTCCCACCCCCACACACCCTGCAAACTCACACTTCCCTCCCATCCCCACACCCCACCCACCCTGCAAACACACACTCCCCTCCCCTCCCACCCCCACACACCCTGCAAACTCACACTTCCCTCCCATCCCTACACCCCACCCACCCTGCAAACACACACTCCCCTCCCCTCCCACCCCCACACACCCTGCAAACTCACACTTCCCTCCCCTCCCCACCCCCCACTCACCTGCAAACACACACTCCCGTCCCCTCCCCACCTCACTACCCACCCTGCAAACACACACTCCCCTCCCCTCCCCACCCCCCACCCACCCTGCAAACACACACTCCCCTCCCCTCCCCACCCCCCACCCACCCTGCAAACACACACTCCCTTCCCCTCCCCACCCCCCACCCACCCTGCAAACACACACTCCCCTCCCCTCCCACCCCCCACACACCCTGCAAACTCACACTCCCCTCCCCTCCCCTCCCCACTCCCCCCACCCACCCTGCAAACACACACCCTCCTCCCCTCCCTACCCCCCACCAAGCCTGCAAACACACTCCCCTCCCCTCCCCACCCCCCACTCACCTGCAAACACACACTCCCCTCCCCTCCCCACCTCCCTACCCACCCTGCAAACACACACACCCCTCCCCTCCCCACCCCCCACCCACCCTGCAAACACACACTCCCCTCCCATCCCCACTCCCCCCACCCATCCTGCAACACACACACTCCCCTCCCCATCCCCCACCCACCCTGCAAACATACACTCCCCTCCCCACCCCTCACCCACCCTGCAAACACACACACCCCTCCCATCCCCACCCCCCCACCCACCTCTGACAGTGCAGCACTCCCTCAGCGTTGACCCTCTGACAGTGCAGCACTCCCTCAGCGCTGACCCTCCGACAGTGTGGCACTCCCTCAGTGCTGACCCTCTGACAGTGCAGCACTCCCTCAGCACTGACCCTCTGACAGTGCAGCACTCCCTCAGCACTGACCCTCTGACAGTGCAGCACTCCCTCAGCACTGACCCTCTGACAGTGCAGCACTCCCTCAGCACTGACCCTCCGACAGTGCGGTGCTGCCTCAGCGCTGACCCTCCGACAGTGCGGCGCTCCCTCAGCGCTGACCCTCCGACAGTGCGGCGCTCCCTCAGCGCTGACCCTCTGACAGTGCGGCGCTCCCTAAGCGCTGACCCTCTGACAGTGCGGCGCTCCCTCAGCGCTGACCCTGCGATAGTGCGGCGCTCCCTAAGCGCTGACCCTGCGAAAGTGCGGCTCTCCCTAAGCGCTGACCCTCCGACAATGCGGCACTCCCTCAGCGCTGACCCTCCGACAGTGTGGCACTCCCTCAGTGCTGACCCTCTGACAGTGTGGCACGCCCTCAGCGCTGACCCTCCGACAGTGCAGCACTCCCTCAGTGCTGACCCTCTGACAGTGTGGCACTCCCTCAGTGCCGACCCTGCAATAGTGTGGCACTCCTCAGCGCTGACCTTCCAACGTAGAACATAGAACATAGAAAAGTACAGCACAGAACAGGCCCTTTGGCCCACGATGTTGTGCTGTGGTTTAATCCTAATGTAAAATATAATAACTTAACCTACGCACCCCTCAACTCCCTGCTATCCATGTGTATGTCCAGCAGTCACTTAAATGTCCCCAGTGACTCTGCTTCCACCACCACATCTGGCAACACATTCCATGCATTCACAACTCTCTCTGCGTAAAGAACCTACCTCTGGCGTCTCCTCTATACCTTTCTCCTAATATCTTCAAACTATGACTCCTCGTACCAGTCCATCCTGCCCTGGGGAAAAGTCGCTGACTATTGACTCTATCCATGCCTCTCATTACTTTGTATACCTTGATCAGGTCTCCTCTCTTCCTCCTTCTCTCCAGAGAGAAAAGTCTGAGCTTATTCAACCTTTCTTCATAAGGCAAGCCCTCCACTCCAGGCAGCATCCTGGTAAACCTTCTTTGCACCCTCTCCAAAGCCTCTGTATCTTTCCTATAGTAGGGCGACCAGAACTGGATACAATATTCCAAGTGTGGTCTCACCAGGGACTTGTAAAGCTCCAGCAAAACCTCGCGACTCTTAAACTTGATTCACCCTGTTAATGAAAACCAAAACACCATGTGCTTTATTAACAACCCTATCCACTTGGGTGGCAACTTTGAGGGATCTATGTATTTGCACACCCAGATCCCTCTGTTCCTCCACACTGCCAAGAATCCTGTCTTTCATCCTATAATCAGCATTCGAGTTCGTCCTTCCAAGATGCATCATTTCGCATTTATCCAGGTTGAATTCCATCTGCCATTTCTCAGCCCAGCTCTGCATCCTGTCTATGTCACGCTGCAGCCTGCAGTAGCCCTCAATACTATCAATAGCACCTCCAACCTTTGTGTCATCTGCAAATTTACTAACCCACCCCTCAACCTCCTCATCCAAGTCACTTATAAAAACTACAAAGAGCAGAGGCCCAAGAACAGAGCCCTGCGGGACCCCACTCAACACTGACCACAGGCAGAATACTTTCCATCTACAACCACTCTCTGCCTTCTGTCATCCAATCTGAATCCAGACAGTCAAATCTCCCTGAATCCCATACTTCCTGACTTTATGAATGAGCCTACCATGGGAAACCCTATCAAATGCCTTGCTGAAATCCATATACACCACATCACGGCACTCCCTCAGCACTGACCTCCGACAGTGCGGCACTCTCTCAGTGCTGACCCTCCGACAGTGCGGCACTCCGTCAGCACTGACCCTCCAAAGTGTGGCACTCCCTCAGTGATGACCCTCCGACAGTGCGGCACTCCTTCAGCACTGACCCTCCGACAATGTGGCACTCCCTCAGCACTGACCCTCTGACAGTGCGGCGCTCCCTCAGCACTGACCCTCCGACAGTGCGGCCCTCCCTCAGCACTGACCCTCCAACAGTGCGGCGCTCCCTCAGCACTGACCCTCCAACAGTGCGGCACTCCCTCAGCACTGACCTCCGACAGTGTGGCGCTCCCTCAGCACTGACATTCCAACAGTGCGGCAATCCATCAGTGCTGACCCTCCGACAGTGCGGTACTCCCTCAGCGCTGACCCTCCGACAGTGCGGCACTCCCTCAGCGCTGACCCTCCGACAGTGTGGCGCTCCCTCAGTACTGACCCTCCAACAGTGTGGCGCTCCCTCAGCACTGACACTCCGACAGTGCGGCACTCCATCGGCACTGACTCTGCGACAGTGCGGCGCTCCCTCAGCGCTGACCCTCTGACAGTGCGGTGCTCCCTCAGCACTGACCCTCCGAAAGTGCGGCACTCCCTCAGCACTGACATTCCAACAGTGCGGCGCTCCCTCAGCACTGACCCTCCGACAGTGCGGCACTCCCTCAGCACTGACCCTCTGACAGTGCGGCACTCCCTCAGCACTGACCCTCCGAAGTGGGGCACTCCCTCAGTGCTGACTCTCCAACAGTGCGGCATTCTCTCAGCGCTGACCCTCCGACAGTGCAGCGCTCCCTCAGCACTGACCCTCCAACAGTGTGGTGCTCCCTCAGCACTGACCCTCCGACAGTGCGGCACGCCCTCAGCGCTGACCCTCCAACAGTGTGGTGCTCCCTCAGCACTGACCCTCCGACAGTGCGGCACGCCCTCAGCACTGACTCTCCGACAGTGCGGCACGCCCTCAGCACTGACCCTCCAACAGTGTGGTGCTCCCTCAGCACTGACCCTCCGACAGTGCGGCACGCCCTCAGCACTGACCCTCCGACAGTGCGGCACTCCCTCAGCGCTGACCCTCCGACAGTGCGGCACGCCCTCAGCACTGACTCTCCGACAGTGCGGCACGCCCTCAGCACTGACCCTCCAACAGTGTGGTGCTCCCTCAGCACTGACCCTCCGACAGTGCGGCACGCCCTCAGCACTGACCCTCCAACAGTGTGGTGCTCCCTCAGCACTGACCCTCCGACAGTGCGGCACGCCCTCAGCACTGACCCTCCGACAGTGCGGCACTCCCTCAGCGCTGACCCTCCGACAGTGCGGCACGCCCTCAGTACTGACCCTCTGACAGTGTGGTGCTCCCTCAGCACTGACCCTCCGACAGTGCGGCACGCCCTCAGCACTGACTCTCCGACAGTGCGGCACGCCCTCAGCACTGACCCTCCAACAGTGTGGTGCTCCCTCAGCACTGACCCTCCGACAGTGCGGCACGCCCTCAGCGCTGACCCTCCGACAGTGCGGCACTCCCTCAGCACTGACCCTCCGACAGTGCGGCACGCCCTCAGCACTGACCCTCTGACAGTGCGGCACGCCCTCAGCGCTGACCCTCCGACAGTGCGGCACTCCCTCAGCACTGACCCTCCGACAGTGCAGCGTTCCCTCAGTGCTGACCCTCTGACAGTGTAGCACTCCCTCAGCACTGACCCTCTGACAGTGTAGCACTCCCTCAGCACTGACCCTCCGACAGTGCGGCACGCCCTCAGCACTGACCCTCTGACAGTGCGGCGCTCCCTCAGCACTGACCCTCTGACAGTGCGGCACTCCCTCAGCACTGACCCTCCGACAGTGCGGCACTCCCTCAGCACTGACCCTCTGACAGTGCGGCACTCCCTCAGCACTGACCCTCTGACAGTGCGGCACTCCCTCAGCACTGACCCTCTGACAGTGCGGCACGCCCTCAGCGCTGACCCTCCGACAGTGTAGCACCCACTGAAATTACGATTCTTCCCAGGATTTTGGAAATTTTAAATGATTGTCTGAATCTTGGGAGCTATTTGTCAGTGAAAGCCCACATGATCATCCAAACATGTCTGTACTGTGTGAACCCATCCCTCAGCCGACAGAGGGACAGTCTGTCTGAAGGCCGGAGTAAGTGTGTGTGGGACGGGGGTGGCGAGGAGAGTTGCTGGGGTTTCCTGGGCAGAGCTGATCCCTCCCTCCCTCAGAGGCTCGGCCAACCCACAGCAGGATCCTCCCAGCGATGCCTTTGTCAGACTCTCCAATTCTTGTGCCCACATTGAGGCTCTGATCCCTGGTTGCCCGTCAAACCTGATCCTGGTCGGAGGTTCCACAGAACCCAGGGATTTTCTCAGACAATTCCTGTAGGGGGTCAAATATTCACCTCTGACCCACGGGGCAACTCTGGCTGGTGAGAGACCATAACGGAGGGGATGCATTTATAAAGGAGCCGAAAACATTGAGGAAGTCTGTCAGGAATGTGCATAGGAGAGGGTGAGGTACTGGAGGGTATAATAAATCCCCAAACATCCCAGGCACCTAACCCTCCAATTCCCAGCTGCCCCTGTATGTGGCAGAATCCACTCATTGAATTCATCAGGCCATCTCAGAAACCATCAAACTGGGAGTGGGAACAGGACTCCGTCAATCCTGAGGTACAGTCCCTTGGAACGGCATTGAGCACTTGCCTGGATTCCTTGAGAACTTGTCTTTGCAACAAGAATCTTACCCTTGTCAGGAACCAAGGAATTTCACCCTCGTAATTCTCCGGCACTGTCACCACTTTGGCCACAGACAGGACGTTGAGCGTGAACAGGAGGGCAACAAGCTGTTCAGAAACAACGGTTTTAAGAGTTAATTTCTTGATTTTACAAACAGAGGAATGGATTACAATAGCAAAGATTTTACATTGGCTCCATGGGTACTTTGGGTTAGTTTTGAGCACTGTATCCAGCCCGCCTCCCTCCCACTCCCATTCCTGCCTCCCAATCAGCTGAAGGCAGCCCAGGAGTGAGGAATTCTCAGTGGCATGTTACACTGTACAAACTGAACCTGAGCAATGTGGTTCATAAAACAGCCTAGACCCTAGGCCAGGCTGAACCCATCCCCATGATGGTTCCACGCTCAGTCTGTTTGTGTAATCTCTCTGGGTTATGTTTGTTTATGATTAGAAGGAACCCAAGCAGATTGGGTCTGTACTCTATGGTGTTTATTGTGGCAAACGTATTGAAACTCTTATGGAGACTTTGCAGAGTTGATTTGGAGGGGTTGTTTCTCCTTGTGAGGGAGTCTATAACCAGGGGCATAATCTCAGAATAAGGGTTCACCCATTGAAGACAGGGATATGGAGGAATTTCTGCTCTCAGAGGGTCATGAATGTGTGGAACACTTTCCTGTAGGGCGCTGTCGAGGGTGTGTCATTACATATGTTCAAGGCTGGGATAGGCCGATGTGGTAGGGAATCGAGAGCTTTTGGGGAAAAGGAAGGAAGGTGGAGTTGAGGATTATCGGATCAGCCTCGAGCTCATCGAATTGCAGAGTGAACTGGATGGCCCGAATGGACCACTCCTGATCCTACACCTTTATGTTATCTCTTGGATTATTTTAATTCTTTCCAGGAGTTCTGAGGAAAGCTCATTGATCCGAAACGCAGGGATTGAGTCTCATGATTTTTAATCAACCTGTTCAGACACAGCTCAGGGTAGACAGGACTTGAAGCCAGGCTTTACTGGCATAGAGTCAGGGACACTACCACTGGGCTACAAGACTCTAGGGTGTGACTACCTGTTGAGAACATACTCTCCCAACATCCAGGGTATATACTGAGGGGAGTTCTCGGCCTGCCTGCCCGTTTTATGAACAAATAAGCCAGACTTCCACCCCATTCCATCATGGAGCTGCCAGCCAATCAGAGACCCGCAGCTGCATCGCCCCAATAGCACCACCAGGAGTGATGGCCACAGTTGGTACTGTGCCAATCATATGGCACTGGACACTCACTATGGTCAGGCTGGCACAGGAGGAGGCTGGGTGGCAGGGTATGTGGGGAGGGGGTGTCATATATTAGGCAGGGTGCTCAGAGCAGGGGTCAACTGCAGCTGGAACCTCCAACTGGCACCAAGGAGGTTCCCCGTTCCCTGTCCTATCACTGCAGCCCCTCAGAGGGACAGGCTGTTTGTTGACTTCGGGCTGAATGAGATCCTTCGATGAGTATGAGTTACTCACTGAAGGCTTTTGTTTGGGCCATAGGGTGGGGGTGGGTCACTGCAAAGACTCCCCTCCCCCTTGTCACTTGTGAAATCAGGCTGGGGGCCAGAGAGGGCATAAGGCCAGTGATGCAGCACCCTGTTTTGTTGCTCCACCCTCCAGCTTTGCCACCTATGGATGGCCCATGCCATCTCAGGTTTCTCTGTGCACTCTTGGTGGTGTTTGCAGCATGATCTGAGTTTAGTTCCAATCTCCAGCAACCAAAGGGTCATGGTCTTGTAACCACTCAGGGATAAACCGTCTCCAGTCATCTGCAATGGTTTCAAATGTGGAGACTTGAATTAAACACTCAGACTGAATCTGTTCCGGTTTGTAATTGGATTAATAAAACCTGTGGATCAAGTCATCACTTTCAAACATATCATGGAATATATCAATGCAAATTAATCTTTAAAAATGATTTTTTTCCCTAAAAGCTGCCTGCTTACTCAGGTCTGTGTCAGATCTGGCACTCAGCAACTGCTCGTGGCTTTCAGCTGAAACTACAGCTAAAAAAGTTAGTTTGCATAATTGGCAGAATTGACTGATGTCGTTAAAGCAGAGTCTGCTGCTTGGAAACAATACTGCAGTAATCACTGGGCAGTGTCACCAGGGCTGGGAATATTCAGGAAGACTCTGACAAATGGATTGTTGAGCAGGAATGCTGAGATGGAGTTTAGCACCAACCCCCCTCCCCCACACCCCGTCTCACCACCCAACACCCCCCAAATGCCCCCCACCCATCCCCTTCAATGTCTGCAGTGACCCCTCCACCTCTTCCCCCAGGTCACCATGGCTAAAGGAAGTTTCAGTCCCTTTTGGGTCATTTGGACCAAAATCAGAAATTGCTGGAGAAACTCCAGCAGATTTGTGCAGAGAAAGCAGAGCTACCATTTCAGGTCCAGTCACCCTTCTTCAGAACTGCCCACTGAAGTCCCTCATTCCACCTTCATTGCCATTTCCCTGTGAATACTGAGGCAGAGTGATCCTTCTTTAGGGATACCCTTTACCCCACGGCAGGAACAACCTTCCCTCATGACCCGAGCCCTTCTTTAACACCCTTGGCCCCCTCTGAACCCCCTCAGTATCTCTCACTGAGCTGTGCTGGTCAGGGCCTGTCACCGGTGGGGGGGGGGGGGGGGGGGGAGGGGGAGGTGGTGCCCAGGCTGGTCTGGGAGAATGGGTTCGGATCCCACCACAGCAGCTTGTGGGACTGGGGGCTGAAACTCCATCCATAATTTCTAGACTATAAACTAGTCATCGAACAAACATCATTGATTGTTTGCAAAACTCATCTCATTCATTCCCTCTAGGGGGTTATCTGTGGTCTGTGCCTGATGTGTGTACAGACCCACAGTGATGTAGCAAACTCTTAACTGCCCTTTGAAATGGCCCGGAGAGTAATAAGGATGGGTAATAAATGCTGACCTCGTCAGTAACACAAACATCCCATGAAGGAATAAAATCTGGAATTTGATTTGACCAATAATATTAACATTTTATTAGCCCCAGGGCATTGAATACAAGAACTGGTGGTTATGATGGAGGGGTACATAACATTAATGAGGCCACAGCTGGAGGCCTGTGTGCCGTTCTGGGCCCCACACTATAGGGTGGACGGGATTGCAGAGGAGACTCAATGGGAGGTTGCCTGGGCTGGAATGAAGAGAGACTAAAGAGGTTGGTGTTGTTAGAGCAGAGAAGGTTGAAGGAGGACCTGTCTGGAGTGTACAAAAGTCTAAGGGTATAGACAGAGTAGATAGAGAGAAATGTTTCACCTTAGTAGAAGGGTCAATAACCAGTGGATTGTGGTTTAAGATAAAGAGAATGGGCTTTAGAAGGGATCTAAGGAGTATTTTATTTTGGATGGTATCTGGAACTCACTCCCTGA